>NC_043966.1:51637879-51937879 GCF_902148855.1 Sphaeramia orbicularis
ACACCTTTGGACAGAAGTTGGACGAGGGGTTAAAATCATTGTTGACCGGTGCTGGTTTTTTCAATTGTAGTTTTTGTCTTTTCGTTAGTTTTTGTTAACAATAATAACCTGTCACACACTCACACACTTACACACTCACACTTACACACACTCACACACACTTACACACACTTACACACACTGATCTTTCCACAACATGAGCGGTCTGTGTTCTGTCACCAAATAAAGACAACATACTGATTCCCAGAAAGTCTCCACATCGGTGCATTTTTATGGCACATGAGTGGACAGTTTTCCTCGGTGGTCCACCTCTGGCTGGTGTTTGGGGTCATGGTACCTATTAGGAATGGAATTACTTTCCCGTCCAGCGTCTCCGTGCTCTGGGACTACGCCAGGGAAATGGTCTGTGTTATAAAGCAGAGCGGGGCCTTCCTTCCTCTGCTTCATCAAATTTGTCAGACAATTGAATTCAGTCGCTTCTGTGAGAAATGAAGATGCGAGCTGTGTACGTGCCACTGCTCCCACTGTGACTTCACTGAAGCCGTTTTCTGAGCTGGCCCACAGTCCAAGTTTATTTGTATAGCTCTTAATCACAGTTCCAGTCTCTAAAGGCTTTCACAACACCCACATTATGGAACAACAAATGTGAAATCTGCTCTGAATCTATCTGCTGCTCAACAGCGCATGGACATCACACCATACTGCAGCAGGAGGGCGGACTCAGAGCTGTGGGTTTTTCACCAGTGGAGATGTGAGGTGACCCGGAACCATCCTGATGGGGACGACATACACAGAGCTGCCAAAGGACACGCCCACAGTGGGACGCAGAGCTGCCAAAGGACACGCCCACAGTGGGACGCAGAGCTGCCAAAGGACACGCCCACAGTGGGACACAGAACTGCCAAAGGACACGCCCACAGTGGGACACAGAACTCCCAAAGGACACGCCCTACTGCCAAAGGACACGCCCACAGTGGGACGCAGAGCTGCCAAAGGACACGCCCACAGTGGGACACAGAACTGCCAAAGGACACGCCCACAGTGGGACACAGAACTCCCAAAGGACACGCCCTACTGCCAAAGGACACGCCCACAGTGGGATGCAGAGCTGCCAAAGGACACGCCCACAGTGGGACGCAGAGCTGCCAAAGGACACGCCCACAGTGGGACGCAGAGCTGCCAAAGGACACGCCCACAGTGGGACACAGAACTGCCAGAGGACACGCCCACAGTGGGACATAAACCAGCAAGAGGGACTGCCAATCAATCAATCAGCAGATCATCAACTCATCATTCACAGCACTGTAAACCAAGGTTATTATCGTTAATGAAAACTAACAAAGTGACGAAAACTAGAATCATAAAAACATTTTCGTTAACTGAAATGAATAAAAACTATAATTAAAACAAAAAATAATGACAACTAACTGAAACTGTTGTGTGCTTATAAAACTAACTAAAATGTATAAAAAAATATGGATAAAATTCCCTTAATTTTTGTCTTTGTCAATGTTGAATTGATATGAAAGTGATTTATTTCACCTGAGCAATTTTAGCTAGCGGCACCATACAGCACTTCACGGTTCGTCACTTCTCGTCACATGTCGTTTCCACTCGTCTTCTGGTCCCCACTCTACCTGGAAACATGCAGACTAAAGCAGCAGAGTCCTGTCTGGGATTTATGCGAATACGATGACAGAGAAGAAGAGAAAAGAGATGACAAAACTAAAATTAATACTAAACCTAAACTAAAACTAAGCATTTAGAAAAAAAAGGAAACTAACAAAAACTAGCAAACCTGCTCTAAAAACTAATTAAAGCTGCAGTATGTAGGATTGTGGCCAAAACTGGTACTGCAATCACATTCAAAATACTGTAGAACGTGGTATCCTCTCCTCCTCCCCACAGGCTAGGGGTTGCCAGATCCCGCATGAGCATCCACTACTAGCGTTTCCTCTAATCCTTGCCACCACACCATAAATTTCATACAAAAAAAAACACCACCAGATTTATTCTACATCAGTCTAATATATAACAGGCCAGAACAAACGTCCTGCACACTCAAATGAAAGTTTGCAAAGATTCAGGAGAAAGGGAAAAGGGAAATGAGCCTTAGGTTTCACTTTTACTACAAGCCGCATGATCGCTCTAACCCCCCCCCCACACACACACACACACACACACCGAACCACGGACACCAGACTACCAAACCCCCCCCCCCTTCCGGACTACCAACCCCCGACACACACACACACCAAACCACAGACCCCCACCCACCCATCGAACCACGGACACTGGACTACCGACCCCCCCCGACCGAACCACGGACCGAACCCCCCGTTCAGATTACACACCGCTAAATGAACAGGTCACTTCCACAGAAAACACTGAACTACAAGGAGCTACCATGGCAACAGACAAGTCCTACAGCGGTACCTGGTCTGTTCACCAGTCCCGGACCGGCAGTCTCTTCACCGGGGCCAGGAGAAGAGACTGCTGCCCGGCCCTGGGAAAAGGGACCGGATGAAGAGGCCGCGACCCCGGCTCTCAGCGGCTCTTACCGGTGGTCAGACTAAGGCAGAGCCGGCGTCGGTCTTCAAATTGTTCTCTGCTTTCAGCCGTCTCCATGTTTCAAAATCATCTCCTATACATCTCCTTGTTTTGTTTCTCACTTTGTCACGATGTATTTGGGAATAATCAGAGTCCTTTTAGGTTTAATAACGTCAGACATTCGTGATCAGAAATGTTCAGCTGCAGCTCAGTGAACTGGCAACCTGGATGAACAAAGGTACTGACTCTGTGATTGGCAGACAGGTGATGGGCGGAGCCTCAGACCAAAACACACAATGTAAACATAAACATCATTTCAGGGCTGACACTGAGCTTTTCAAATGCACATATTCTGGCTGGACTACTACTGTCAGTGAGATCAGTATTTGAAATGAACATGATTCCTTAATGTCTGGTGACAGTCAAGGCAATTTTATAATTACTGAGAACAGAATTCCTACATACTGCAGCTTTAAAACTAACTGAGTTAGAGAAAAAAAAGTCAAAACTAAATAAAACTAAACTATGATGAAAAATCCCAAACTATTATAACCTTGGTGACAGCAAGAGGAACTGCCAATCAATCAATCAATCAGTCAATCAATCAGTAGATCATCATTCACAGCACTGTAAACCAAGGTTATTATTGTTAATGAAAACTAACAAAATGACGAAAATTTGAATTGAAAAAAAATTTTTGTTAACTGAAATAAATAGAAACTATAATTAAAAGAAAAAAACAATAACTAACTAAAACTGGAAAGTGTGTTTACAAAACTAACTAAAATGTATAAAAAATTATGGATAAAATTTGTTCGTCTTTGCCAATATGAATACGAAATCGATTTATTTTGCTCCAGCAATTTTAGCTAGCGGCACCATAGCAGCACTTCATGGTCCGTCACTTCTCGTCACATGTTGTTTCCGGTCATCTTCTGGTCCCCACTCTACCTGGAAACATGGAGACTAAAGCAGCAGAGTCCTGTCTGGGATTTATTTGAATACGACGACAGAGAAGAAGAGAAAAGATACGACAAAACTAAAATTAATACTAAACCTAAACTAAAACTAAAACTAAGCATTTAGAAAAAAAAAAAGAAAACTAATAAAAACTAGCAAACCTGCTCTAAAACGAATTAAAACTAAACTATAATGAACAAGAACAGCACTCGGAGAGCACAGACCTCTGCCAAGGCAGATCACTGACCCCACCCCTGATCACCACCAAAATTTAATCATTTCTTCCTTGTGCCAGTATCAACATTTCCTGAAAATTTCCTGAAAA
Source organism: Sphaeramia orbicularis (assembly GCF_902148855.1). Lineage (NCBI taxonomy): Eukaryota > Metazoa > Chordata > Actinopteri > Kurtiformes > Apogonidae > Sphaeramia > Sphaeramia orbicularis. The sequence continues at coordinate 51,641,715 of NC_043966.1, forward strand.
TCCGCCCATAACTTTTGAGTTATCTTGCTAACAAACAAACAAACAAACAAACAAACAAACAAACACGCACGCACACACGCACACATGACCTCCTCAGACCCCCTCAGACCTCCTCAGACCTCCTCAGTCCTCCTCAGATCTCCTCAGACCTCCTCAGACCTCTTCAGGCCTCCTCGGACCTCCTCAGACCTCTTCAGGCCTCCTCAGACCTCCTCAGACCCCCCTCAGACTTCCTCAGTCCTCCTCAGACCTCCTCAGACCTCCTCAGACCCCCTCAGGCCTCCTCAGACCTCCTCAGACCTCCTCAGACCCCCTCAGGCCTCCTCAGACCTCCTCAGACCTCCTCTGGTCTACACCTGTCGCTCCGCTGTGCTCGTACAGTCAGTGAAGGTTCTCACTGTGATGAATGGATGGACTTCTCTCACCTGCACTCGTCTGACGTTCACTTCATTAAGTCAAAACTTGTGCTCATCCTCTGAGAGTTTTTCCAATTCCAGTTAAATGAAATGGAAATGGCTGAAAATCCAACATTTACACAGCGGCCCACATCATTTTACATACCCTTGAACTTTCCTCAGATGGTCGCCTCTTAAGTTTGGGATTCATTTAGTCTTCCTTTTTTATGTGGTACCTCTGGTTCTTCTGACCCAGTCTAATTCCCCTTCTTTGAACCTAAAGCCAAGGCCAGATCAACTATGGGACAAAAATACGCTCTGCGTTCCTCTGAAATCTCCTCTGTTTAAGAAAAGGATGGGATGAGTAGGCTCTGGACTCACAGCCGACGTTCACACTCAAACCTTCACTTTTCCACTGTGGGCTGTGTCAGCTTCGTGCACTGAACATTCGACTGCAGCATTGACTTCAGATGACTCATGCACTGTGTCCTTTTCCATTTCTACTGGGACTAAGAAGATCTCCACTGAGCAGTGAAACTGTTGAATATGTGATTCGTCTGTCAGTGTCTTTTATTACTGAACATTTAGAAGCAACGAACACACGTCACAGTTCAGACTGTACCGACAAAGACCTGTTCTGCACAGAAGAGCAGCCAAGATGGCAGCAACAGGTGTGTGTGTGTGTGTGTGTGTGTATGTGTGTGTGTGTGTGCACATGTATGTGTGTGTGTATGTGCACATGTATGTATGTGTGTATGTGTTTGTGTGTGCATGTGTGTGAGTTTGTGTTTGCATGTGTGTGCATGTGTGTGTTTGTGTGTATACATGTGTGTGTTTGAGTCTGTGTGTGTGTTTGTGTGTGTGCGTGCATGTGTGTGTACTCGTGTGTTTGTGTGTGTGTGTGTGTGTGTGTGTGTGAGTGTTTATGTGTGTGTGTGTTTGTGTGTCTGCGTGTGCATGCATGTGTATGTGTTTGTGTGTGTGTGTGTTTGTGTGTGCTTGTTTGTGTGTGTGCTTGTGTGTGTATGCGTGCATGTATGTGTTTGTGTGTGTGCGTGTGTGTGTGTGTGTGCGTGCGTGCGTGTGTGCATGCATGTGTGTATGTTTATGCATGCGTGTTTGTGTGTGTGTTTGAGTTTGTGTGTGGTGGTGTGTCAGTGTATGCATGCATGTGTGTGTTTGTGTGTGTGTATGTGTGTGTTTGTCTGTATTTGTGTGTGTTTGTGTGTGTGTTTTTGTGTGTGTGTGCGCATGTTTGTGTTTGTTTGTGTGTGTGTGTTTGTATGTGTGTGTGTGTATGTGTGTGTTTGTGTATGTGTGCATGTGTGTGTGTTTGTTTGTTTGTGTGTGCGTGTGTGTGTGTACCTGTACACAAACGAGGTTCCCCTTTTTCGTTGTTCATTTTCCTTACTTCCTCCTCTTTCTGTTTACATGTTGGTTCACTGCTCTGTCTAATCTGGTGAATTTATGTGTGAACCAGCTGTTTTGTACATTATGTTTGGAAAAGAAATTTGAAAAATTGTGAAAAATAAAGAATAAAAAAAAGTTGGCAGTAGCAAATTATTTATAATAAGAGCAACAAATCAAACACATACAAACACATAAAAAACAAACAAAAATAAAAACCTAGTGCCAGCCGTACCATACCCAGTTCAACACTCACATAAGTGGTGACATGTTTGTTTCATGGCAGAGTACAGTTCTTTGAAAACAGGCAGTGTCTGCAGTGTGATGGTATTTCATTGCTCATTCCACTCCCAGGATCCATAAAACCAGAGGGCAGTGTCACCCAGCTCTGGGTTCACCTCGGACACATGTAGCAGCACTTGGATCTGGAGCTGCTGGTGTGAAAATGTGCACGTTGTCCTCCAATTTGATTAATGCTCCAAAAAATAAAAAGTCTAGACTCACCAGTCCTCATGAGCGCCTCTTTGAGCATCAGGCTTTCTGCTGTTGGCTGAGAGGAAAAACATGTTGAGGAGTCCAGGCCGCTGCCATCTGCCGTGGGTTGGATGTTTCAGCACCACGGACAGCGCTCGCTCCTCTGGTTTTCACGTGGACAAACAACCAGATCACAGCGAAACCCCGTCAGTGAAAACGAGTCTGTCAGCTGTTTGACTGTTTGTGCGCTGTAAGAAATGATCATAAAATGAAAGGATGATGCTCAATACATTTACAACTAATCCGAACCAGCAGTCACAAAAAAACAGACTGGAAGAATACATTCAGAAGGAAACAGCTGGAAACAAAGATTCAATTAAGTAGAGCAGTAGACAATACACAAAAAATGAGTATAAAAGACATCAAATACATAATCAGTTCAGTATGTACAGTACATGTTAGTCACACTACTAAGTAAAGTACAACATAAATCATAACATTATCATATAATATTACACAGCCTGGACAAAAAGTCTCCCCCTGCATTTAACTAATAATTCAGATCCTTCCATTGGATAATTATTACCGTGACAAACGTGTTTCTACGGTGGCCCAGAAGTGCAACAGCCCAAAAAATTTTCCACCATAAGGGCTGAATGTGGCGCCTGAACTAAAATGAGTTTGACACCCCATGCTTTAAAACACAGGTGTCAAACATGCGGCCCGGGGGTCAAATCTGACCCACCAAAAGTTCCATTCCGGCCCTGCAGGATGAAAGTGCAAAAATGAACCTGAACAGTCCAGGCTGTCCAAATCCTTTTGGTTCAGGTTCCACATACAGACCAGTGTGATCTACAGTAAAAATAACAACACAATAACCCATAAATAATGACAATGACAAATTTTCTTTGTGTAAAATTATGTGGAAAAAAATTTAAGTGAAAAAAAAATAACATTACACTGTGAAAATATTTACATTTACAAAACTATTCTTTCACAATAAAATGCAAATAAATACATAAATAAAAACAAAGATGAACAACCTGAAATGTGCAGTTTGAACAATATTCTGCCTGTTACTAAATGTTTTGTGCATTTATGGATCCACTGTGATCTGGAGTTGTGTTAATAATAAGAGATGGAATATTGTAGAAATTGTTCAAATTTTAATTCCAAACTCCAAAAATGTAACAATATTCTGCCTGTTATGTGTAATGTACATGTATAAATAATCAGTTGAGGCATAATATTGTAAAAATTGCACTAGGAAAAACTTGAATTTGTCATTATTTATGGGTTAAGTCATTATTTTACTGGTCTGGCCTTGAGATCAAACTGGGCTAAATATGGAACTGAACCAAAATGAGTTTGACAGCCCATGCTTTAAAGCACAGGTGTCAAACATGCAGCCCGGGGGCCAAATCTGGCCCGCCAAATGGTTCAATCCGGCCTTTGGGATGAATTTGTGAAATGCAAAAATTACCCTGAAGATACTAACAATCAAGGATGTTAAAATAATTTTAGGTCATTTCAATCTAAAAATGATCAGACCAGTAAAATACTATCATGATAACCTATAAATAACGAAAACTGTAAAATTTTCTCTTTGTTTTTGTGTAAAAAAAAAAAAAAAAAGCAAAATTACACAAGAGTATTTACATTTACAGACTAGCTTTTTCCAAAAAATGTGAATATCTGAAATGTCTTAATAGAAGTATGTGGAATTTTAATAATATTCTCCCTGTTATTTAATGTTTTGTGTATTTGTAGATCCACTGTGATGTGTAAGTTGTGATTCACATGTATAAATGATAAACTAAGGCCTAATATTGTTAACATTGCACTTACTTTACTAAGGAATTTTCAGGTTGTTCAATATTTGTTCATGTTATGTTCGAGTACAATTCATAGATGTAAACATTTTCATTACGGAATTTTAATGTTTTCGATTAAAAGTTATTATTATCCTATTATTTAAGTAAGTATTTTCATAATTTAATGTTTTTTTTGCACTAAAACATAGACAAAAATTTGGAGTTGTCATTATTTATAGTTTATTCTGTTATTATTTTACTGGTTCGGCCCACTTCAGGTCATACTGGGCTGAATGTGGAACTGAAGTAAAATGAGTTGGACAGCCCATGCTTAAAGCCTCTACCTACGTATGAAACACTTTCAGGGGAGTGTGCGCGGATTTAACGGCCCCGTGGGTCACCGGTCATTGGTCCACGCAGGATGTCTGAGGATGTAAGAGCCTCCTCCTCCTCCTCCTCCTCCTCCTCCTCCTCCTCCTCCTCGTGCCACAAAAGCACCACACGCCATTCAAGCCGGAGACTCGGCGGACTGCAGATGAGACTGAGCTGAGGAGGAGGAGGAGGAGGAGGAAGAGGAGGAGCAGAGGAGGACAAAGTTTGAGTGAGGAAAGTGTCAGTGGAGTGTGAGTCCACTGGTGCTGATGCTGATGAGGATGATGAAGATGATGGGCGGTTAGGTGATGCGGGCTCCAGTCTTCATCACCACTTTGGGTTTGGATTATTGATCAGAGACAGAAACAGGAACACATGAAATAATTATTCATCCGGGATGCGAGAGAGACGCCACCGCGGCGAGGACCGGCCGCTGTGAGAACCGGGAACCGGGAGAGGAGAGAGACAACCGGCTATAGAGAAATGTCCACATGTGAGAACGAAGGAGAGGACGAAGGAGGATGAAGAAGGGGGGAGAAGCAGAGGGCTGTTCAGCGGCAGAGGTGGAATATAATGAAGTTGAGTGGGAAAGGACTGTGCACCGTGCTGTCCGGCTCCCTCCTCTTCGTGTGCGCCCTCAGCCAAGTTGCGGTTGGATTCAGATGCGTGTCTCTGGGATCTACGGTGAAAGGGCATTTCCACCTCGGAGCCGCGGCCGGGGCTTTCTATTCGGGTCTGCTGGTGGGGGTCGGCCAGGTCCTGCTGGGGTCCGCGCTCCTCTGCTGCGCGGACAAACCCGGCTGCAGGAATTTCTTTCTCCTGGGGGTTGTGGTCTTCTTGTTGGGGGTCCTCACTGCCTTCTCCGGCGCGGTGGTGGACGGGGACACGGCTGCCCTGGTGGACAGGAAATATTCCCACTACTGCTTCCACTCCACGGTGATGATTGTGAACCCTGCGTGCGAACAGCTGAGGGATTACCAGCGCACTCTGGTCATGTCCACGGTCCTGTGCACCCTGGAGTGCGTCCTGGGGCTCATCAACCTGGTGGTCATCAAAAGGTACAAAACGGAGCAGTTTTCACGGAGTAGACAGTGTCAGAGGATGAGGAGGGGGGGGAGGAGGAGAGAGAGGGGGGCCATCATCCTCAGTGAGGAGCGGGACTGCTCCTTATTGGCGGATTTCCAGCCGGTGTCTTACATCAACCTTGGGGTTTTTAACGTGTTGGATGAGACAGGCGCAGAAGTGCAACGCGGGGGACACCCGTCCATCGAGCTGCCGGGGTACTCCCCCTCGGACCCGGAGCTCAACCACTGCTTCCCCTTCTCTTACCCCCTCCCCAGTGAACTGCCGCCCGCATACGAGGACATCTTCCCCGCTGAGGCATGCAACACATAGCCGCTCTGGAGCAGCCCCCCCCCCTCCCCTCTTCTGCTCTGACAATCACTGACTTTGTGCTTAAGTCCCCCCCCCCCCCCCCCATTTAAAAATCCTCCAACAACAACACCCTCCCTGGCAAAAAGCAGCCTGTTCCATAGGAGGACAGTAGCAGCAGCAGCAGAGGACAGTAACAGTCCTGGTCAGTGGGATAGTTTCTATGGGTGTGTATTGGCAAGAGTCACAAAACTAGGATCACGATACAATATATCACGATATATCGCAATACTGTTAAAACTTCTTCATCAGAATTTGGAAGCAATCCGTATTATTGAGAGGAGATCATTGGATCAGACTGTTCTCCTGGGTACATGGGCAAGGTAGAAACTCCAAAACATGAAAATGTGGCCTTGGCTCTGACTCATCAGTAAACTTGCAGCTTTATTGATTGACTGACATCACATCTATTTGAGAAAAAAACATAAAGCAAATTAGGGTGGTCTTGGTTCACTCAGAAAAAGGGCTGTGTATTGGCAAGAATCTGACAATACGATAAAAGTCACAAAACTAGGATCACGATACGATATATCACGATATATCACAATACTGTTAAAAAGACAACTTTTGTTTGTTTCTTTTTAAAAATGTTTATTTCCTTGAAGAACTGAATTACACCAGAAATATACACAAGTACTAAACAGATTTGTATTTGATCACAACAGGATCTAATGTTGTATCACAGGGCTGTCAAACTCACTTTAGTTCAGTTCCACATTCAGCCCAATTTGATCTCCAGTGGGTCGGACCAGTAAAATAATAACAGTGAAAAAAGTCAAATTACATTATGATCAGGTTTACATCTACAAAGTACCTTAACAATCTGAATAGCATGAACAACTTGAATTGTCTTAAGAAAAACAAGTGTAATTTTAACAATATTCTGCCTTGGTTTATCAGTTTATCATTTACACATGTGCATTACAATCGCACAAAACATTTAGTAACAGGCAGAATATTGGTCAAATTGCATTTACTTTTCTTAAGACATTTCCATTTGTTCAGGTTATTCCCATTTTTTGTAAAAGTATAGTTTGGTAATGCAAACATTTTCATGTAATTTTACATTTTTACACCAAATAAACCAAGAGAAAATGTGGGGTTGTCATTATTTATAGATTATTCTGATTCTATTTTACTGGTTCTGACCCACTAGAAATCTGATTGGACTGTATGTGTCTGTATGTGGAACCTGAATTAAAATGATTTTGACACCACTGATTGTTAATATCTTCAGTGTAATGTTTGCATTTCACAAATTCATCCCAAGGGCTGGATTGGACCCTTTGACGGGCCGGATTTGGACCCCGGGCCACATGTTTGACACCTGTGCTATATCACAAAATGTTCCTGTGTTCAAACTTAAGTTGTATTTTACAGACTTTACAGTTTCAGATCCTGTTCAAATGTTCATATTTTATTAGTTCAGAACTAACATCAGAACAGTATTTTTGTGTAATCCCAACAAAGGAACTAACATCATTTAATAAAATAGTGTTAAATAATAATAAATAAAATCAAAACAAAAATGAACCTCCACAAAATCTGCATTGGAATAAATACCTAAAAATATCGATACAGTACTTTTTAATATCGATACAGTATTGTGAAATGAAATATCGCGATATATTGTATGACCGATATTTTCTTACACCCCTAATATTTTCTGCCATGTGCCTGGTGTCTTATTGTCCCTCATCAGTCAGACTGATGTGGATCAAAGTGAGACCCCAGGTCCAGACAGAGCAGGAAGGCCCAGAAACGCAACAGCTTGCTAGTATAACTAAAGCAGAGTCTGTGTTTTGAATGTTTGCTGTTAAACATTTTTACCTGTGAATAAAAAGTGTATTTAACCTGACTTGAAGCTGCTGCCAGTACAGATTTGTAGTCCCTGTTGGTGCTCCTTTCAGTTTAGAACAGGGCTGTCAAACTCATTTTAGTTCAGTTCCACATTCAGCTAAATTTGATCTGAAGTGGGCCGGACCAGTAAAATAATAACATAAATAATGTCAACTCCAAAATTTTCTCTACGTATTAGAATAAGTAAAATTAAACAATGAAAATGTTTACATCTACAAACTATCCTTTCAAACAATGTGAATAACATGAACAAACTCAAAAAATAAGTGTAATTTTAACAATATTATGCTTCTGTTGATCATTTTCACGTGTTCATTTTAACTTACAGATCACCGCAGGTCTACAAATACACCAAACATTTAATATCAGGTGGAATATTGTTAAAATTGTACTTATTTCTCTTAACCTCCTCAGACCCAGCTATGGGTTTTCTGTCCACATTTGTGGACAAGAGTTTCACAACTTTATACAAAAAAACAAAAAACAAAACTGTCCACCACAAAGGACATTCCATAAACATTTTAAAAACTGCATCTGAAAAAACTGTTGCATCATAATGTTTCCAATATAGGCACTTATTGAATAAAAAACAAAAAGAGTTTGTAGTTTGCTGACATTTCCTGAGTCTTAGGAGGCTCAAACATTTTAGGTTGTTCATATTTGTTAAGGTTAATCACATTTTTTGTGAAATTATGTTTTGTTTTAGTGTAAATATATGAAAATATTTACATTTACAGGGAAAGAAATTTGGAGTTGTGAGTATTTATAGATTGTTATGATAGTATTTTACTGATCCAACCCACTTGAGATTGAATTGGTCTAAATGTGGAACCTGAACTAAAAGGATTGTTATATCTTAGTGTAATTTTTACATTTCACAACTTCATCCCATGGGCCGGACCGGACCCTTTGGCGGGCCGGACTTGGCCCCCGGGCCACATGTTTTAAGGACCATGGTCAACAGTTGTGCTCCATTCACATCCCTTCCATTATTCAAGTGTGGTTTATATGAGGCAGCTGAGGGACACTTAGACGCCTGAACGCGCTGTCAGTGGCATCAGAAGTAGCAGGAGGGATATTATGCAAAAAGAAGTTGTTTTTTTCCTGAACCAGTCTGTCCACATATGGTCCACTCTGAAGGGGATCCTGAGCTCTTCTGTTTATCCCTTTAAAAAAGAGTCCAGCTGTGCGTCTCTGCTTCACATATCGTTCTACTCCATGTGACTTGAAATCATTCGTTAACTCCACCACACAAATAACCACGTCAGCTCTCAGCACGGGTCCTCCTCATGTTTTTCCTCCCAGACCAGACCAGACCAGACCAGACCAGACCAGTTAAAAGCTCTTCAACCTCACTGTTAATAATTCTACTAAATGGCTAAAGCAGTGACAGGAAAACGCTGGCAGATTCAGTCACTCAAACTGAATTAAACTGAAATGAGTCGTCTTCTTCACATTAAAGTCCTTAAATGAGCATCGGTGACCAAATGTCTCTCCAGGGGCACTTTGACAGACAAAAAAACTGAAAAAACTTTAAGCACTTGTTTACTGGCTCTGTATAATAATCCTCCTCTTATTCTATTCAAACTGAGTGATGATTCTTTCCACTCTCATTCCACTTATGCTGGGCTTTGGAACCGAAAACAGGATAAGGTAAAAAAACCCCAAACAAACAAAAAAAATCCCCTGTTCTCCTTCCTTGTTCTTCCAGGGACTGCAGATGAAAAGTAGTTATTTTTACTAATTCTGGCATTTTTACATAGGTGAATTTTTTTATACAGCAATGTTCATAAATGTGCATGGTCCCTATATAATAAACCAAGAAAATGAAGTTAAAAAGGACAGTCATACCCAAAGCTTAACTCACCATCCTACCACAGAACAAAGTAGGTTTTACAGGAGCTGTGTGTCTAAAGGTTTTATGGAGGGGGTATCCAAGGAAAGCTGATGGCACGGCCTCTGGAAAAGCCCCCCACCCCCCGCTGTGGCTGTGCATCAGCACTGACAGAACAGAAAGAAAAAAGCAACACAACGAGGCCAACAAGACCCTTTCAAAAACAAAGATTTTTTAACTTTACTTAAAATCTGAGGTAACTTGCTGCCTAAAAAAATGTAAGTAATGACTGAGAACTTGAGTGTATTAAACTTAAATACTTGATTTCAATGGAATTGCTATTTTAAGTACAACACATGAAAAGCCATGTTCATTTAACTTAAAATTTGTTGCAATCATCATCATCATCATCATCATCATCATCATCATCATCTTTATTTGCAGACTTGGGAGTCCATTTAAAAACAAACAAACAAACAAACAAGCAACAAACAGAATGAATTTAAAACACAGGTTAAAAATACAGACAAAACATCATCAATATTATAAAAGACAACTGTACCAGTGTCGCCACAGGGATGACTGGCATCGCACCGAACTATGACTGGGATTTGTCAAAAGTCTAATGATGGAATTCTGAGAATCGTTCAATCGACAGATTAATCTTTACATTAAGTTTCTCATAAGAGCCTGAAAAGTGTTCACTCCTGCATCGCAGAATAACTCACTTGCACTAGTCCACCGAGGTTTTTTAAACAGTATTCTCATGGAATCATTCTATGCAACTTTGAGCTTCTGTAAGCTAGCCTTTTGAAACCCGGCCCACAAAGGGGCAGTATAAAGAGGAGCACAATATAATCTGAAGAGATTCTTCTTGACATTTTCTGTACACATTGAGAATTTTCTTGCTAACATATTAGCCTGGTCATATAACATCCTACATTACATACACGATGTCAATTACTTTGTATAATCGTTAGAGTTAATATCATCAGTTCATTGGACTCAATTCCAAGTTAATTCAAATTAACATCTTTTGCAACATTAACTCCTTTGTATAATTTTTCAACTTAATGAGTTGTAGTGTGGTTGGAAGTAAAGACAAAGTCAGCTCAGTGTAATTAGACAGTGGAGACAGAGCTTTTTATTTGGTAGAGCATGAAGTTTCACATTGTACTAACACTAGCTTAGATGAACAGTAAATCCATAGTTCTTCCTCTGGCTCTGACTCATGGTGCAGCTCTACAAAAACACAAAAACAAACACAAAAAGGCCAATAAACATTGCCAAACATACATTAAATCCAAATTAACACTAACACCACAACCCCGCTGAACCCCTGCACAGAAAAAGAACACATTTTCAACAACATGAACAATACCCACAATGCAATGTAGAGATAAAAAGGTGTGGTCATGACTTAGTGATTTAAATCCATTCAGCTGAAACTTTTTCATACTTTCGACTGTGTCTACAAATTAGTAGAATATACTGAACATTTTATAGTAATATAATAAAACTGAAATCATTTAAGAACATTGTAATTAAAGTATTTTAGTAAATACAAAGTCCAGGCTTACAGTGCACTTCATCCAACATGTTTCATCACACTGTTGGTCTTAAATATCAGCTCCATCACATGTAATTACTTGACAACGTGCACTCACCCTAACAACTAAAAGAAAGATTAATAGTCTCCAACTCAGCCCTATGGGAACACTTTAGAACACATTTGCTTTCATGACAAATGTGTCCGTGCCCTGTGGTCATTAACAAATGTCACCTGCCTGTTCACTGGAAACAAATTGTTGGATTAAATAATAAATCTTGCTGTATTTATCAGGGGCTGAAGGCCACAGTCCCATTCCTAAGTTCACAGATTCCCACAGAGCCGTGGCTGTGGCCAGGGTCTCCCACTGATCACGGACATTAGACTGCAGTAGACTGCTGCACGGTCAAGTGCCTTGCTCAGTGGCCCTGTTGGCAGCAGCTGTCAGACCGCACTTCTCTACTGATCTTAGCTTTAAATGGGCTGGTGACAGTCCTCTGTCTACAAACACAGCTTTAAATATTTACGTTCCTCACATTAGAGCTGGGGTTTTCCCCACTGATGCAGGGTGTCACATTCAGCTAAATTTGATCTGAAGTGGGCCGGACCAGTAAAATAATAACATAATAATAAATAAATAAAGTCAACTCCAAACTTTTCTCTATGTTTAAGAGCAAAAAAAGTAAATTTACATTATGAAAAGGTTTACATCTACAAACTGTTCTTTCAAAAGATGTGAATAACATGAACAAACTGGAAAAAATAAGTGTAATTTTAACAATATTATGTCTCAGTTTATCATTTACACATGTACATTATAACGTACAGATCACAGTGGATCTACAAATACACCAAACATTCAGTAACAGGAAGAATATTGTTAAAATTACACTTATTTCTCTTAAGACATTTCAGGTAGTCCCGTTGGTGCTCCTTTCAGTGTAGAGCAGGGCTGTCAAACTCATTTTAGTTCAGTTCCACATTCAGCTAAATTTGATCTGCAGTGGGCCGAACCAGTAAAATAATAACAGAATAATATAGAAATAATGTCAACTCCAAACTTTTCTCCATGTATTAGAATAAGTAAAATGACACAATGAAAATGTTTACATCTACAAACTATCCTTTTAAAGATGTGAATAACATGAACAAACTCAAAAAATAAGTGTAATTTTAACAATATTCTTCCTCAGTTTATCATTTACACATGTTCATTATAACTTACAGATCTTACAGTGGATCTACAAATACACAAACTATTTAATAACAGACAGAATATTGTTCAAATTGTACTTACTTCTCATAAAACATTTCAGGTTGTTCACATTTGTTCAGGTTATTCACATTTTCTGCGAAATTATACTTTGTTTTGGTGTAAATACATGAAAATTTTTACGTTTATGAAGAGAAAATTTGGAATTGCCATTATTTATATGTTATTATGAAAGTATTTGACTGGTCTGACCCACTGGAGATTGAATTGGTCTGAATGTGGAACCTGAACTAAAAGGATTGTTAATATCTTCGGTATAATTTTTGCATTTCACAAATTCATCCCAAGGACCGGACTGGACCCTTTGGTGGGCCGGATTTGGCCCCCGGGCCGCATGTTTGACACCTGTGCACTAATGTGGACTCTATATCTGACTCAAGGTTATTATCGTTAATGAAAACTAACGAAATGACACAAACTAGAATTGTAAAAACATTTTCGTTAACTGAAATAAATAAAAACTATAATTAAAAGAAAAAAATGATAACTAACTGAAACTGCATTGTGTGTTTACAAAACTAACTAAAATGTATAAAAATCATGGATAAAATTCCCTTCGTTTTTGTCTTTGTCAACATCGGATTAATATGAAATCGATTCATTTCCCTCGAGCAATTTTAGCTAAATATGATATTTAAGGGTCCGTCACTTGTGTTCACTTGTGGTTTCCAGTCGTCTTCTGGTCCCCACTCTACCTGGAAACATGGAGACTAAAGTTGGGAGAAAGCAGCAGAGTCCTGTCTGGGATTTATTTGAATATGACGACAGAGAAGAAGAAAAAAGATACGACAAAACTAAAATTAATACTAAAACTAAGCTAAGCATTTAGAAAATAATGAAAACTAACAAAAACCAGCAAACCTGCTCTAAAAATGAATTAAAATGAACTGAATTAGAGAACAAACAGTCAAAACTAAATAAAATTAAACTATAATGAAAAATCCAAAACTATTAGAACCTTAATCTGACTGTATCATTTCCTCCATGCTTGTGTGAAGTGTGCACTCAGAGGTAGCTCATGGTTTCCCCTGCATCATGTAGAAACAGTCTGAGTGCTTCACAGATATAATAATGAGTAACTGTATATTTGAAAAAAAGCACAGACTTGTGGGGTTTAATGTAGGGCAGTCTATTATGGTAAGATGTGCGTCTTCTGCGGTCTCTGTGTTTGTGTTTTTTTTCATCCTTTGTTGGATGGTGGTGCTGCATTAGTGTAATGACAGCCCCAGGTCCTGGTCACACTAAGTCCAAACTGCTGACTTGCATCTCCAAGTTCCTCACTCTGAGGAATAGAAGAGAGGCTTTCTGCACGAGTGATTACTCTGCAGATATCTGGGTGAATGATGTCGGTGCGTGGACAGGAGCGTACAGCTGAGGCTGAGCTCGGAGCCCCGAGGAAGGGAACTGAGATCAAACAAAGTCTTTGGCGCAACTTGATACTGGGCTTGATAATTAGCTCATTAACATGTGTAATAACTTTTTAAATGTTATAGTGCCACTTGGAGAGAAAATAATAACTGCTGCAGAGAGAACAGCAAAGCCATAAAAAAAAGTTATATCTTGCATAACTTTTTCCTTCATCTGCATATTTGTCCAAATGTATGTCAAGGACAAAACTGCCAGCCATACTTATGGAAAAAAATCAATATCCCCTAAAAGCCTTTCATTAGACACATATCCATTTGTCTGTGTGCGGCTGCCAGGGCCAGTTGTGTCTGGAAAAGCTCCAATGGCTTTTAAAAGCCAACACCGGGCCTTTCCTGACAAAAAATGTGCTTCATTACGTATGTGTGTGCTTCCGAGCCATTAGAGTTACTTGTGCCAACTTCTCAAAAGCCTGATTTTTTTCCCCGTAATCTTTTGGAAGAACTTTAAAAGTTCTTTTTTAATGTCACGTTTGCCTTCTCTAGTAGCGACACTGGTTTTGTGCTTTCATTATGACTGAATGCACGATGAACAAAACATCAAAGTAGAGTTCCACACCGACAGAAATAGTGCTGGGGCTTCTGGCACAGTGAGCAGCAGGACTACATATGTACGCTGTAGAAGAGTCTGGAGTCTGAAGAGATGTGTGACAACAACATCTAGTAGTACGAACACACTGGAGCTGCGAACTACATTTTACATGAGCACTGAACCGTGGCGTACTACAAACACAGCGCTGCACAAATGAGTCTTACAACCCTGAAATGAGTTTGCATTTTGCACTTCCACTTATCTCATCTTCCAGTCAATGCCTGAAAAAAAGTCTGTGGCAAACACAAGCCCCAGACACACTCACATCTACAGGTAAATAAATACCCACTTGTGACTAGGGCTGTGTATTGGCAAGAATCTGGTGATATGATACAAATCACAACACTAGGATCACGATATGATATATCACGATTAGGGATGTAACGATTACCGGTATAATGATAAACCGTGGTAAAACTGCAGACAGTTAGTATTACAATTTAAATTCTAATTCTCATGATAACCGTGTTTGATTACCGCACTTTTGGGGGAAAAAAACCATGTAAAGCTTTGCTTTTATGTCAGATATTTGAGTATAGATTTAATTTATTACAATTTTAATTTACCTAATATTTGGAACCAATATTCACTTTTAAAGTCTTTGAAAAGGTTCGTTAAGCATCTGTGTGTTATTTATGCAATAAATTAGATACATTTTTCAAATTGGATTTTATAGTTCTCTGTGTGTTTTTTGTTCTTTTATGTTGATGTAGTAGATTAAAATGAAAAAAATAATAGACAGATGATATAGATGAAGTTGTGCTGAAAAACAGATCCCAAACATGGGTATAGTAAACATTTGTTTATATAGTATAGAAAGGCAAAATCAAAAGGACTGAAAAATGGACAAAATAGGCTCAGGCCACTAAGGGTTAATATTTGAATGTTTTTGCAACAGAAGGTACAGGGGTTGGACAAAATAATGGAAACACCTTAAAAAATCAACAAAATATAATTTAATATGGTGTAGGTCCGCCTTTTGCAGCAATTACAGCCTCAATTCTCCGAGGTATTGATTCATACAACTTGTGAATTGTTTCCAAAGGAATTTGAAGCCATTCTTCAGTTAGAATACCCTCCAACTCTTTTAGAGACGATGGCGGTGGAAATCGACGTCTTACTTGAATCTCTAAAACTGACCATAAATGCTCAATAATGTTGAGGTCTGGGGACTGTGCCGGCCATACGAGATGCTCAACTTCATTAGAATGTTCCTCATGCCATTCTTGAACAATTCTAGCTGTATGGATTGGGGCATTATCATCTTGAGGTGAAGGTGTTTCCATTATTTTGTCCAACCCCTGTACATTGCGCCAATTACTTTACTTTTATTTATTTATCTATTTATTTTCAAATAGAACTTGGTGAAATTATTTCAGCGTGCGTATTACTACTTTTGAACATTTTGAGCACAATTTCAACAATATTGTGATAATAATGATAACCATGATAATTTTGGTTACAATAACCATGATATGAAATTTTCGTATTGTTACATCCCTAATTACAATATGTCATGATACAGTTAAAAAGGCCATTTTTTGTTTGTTTCTTTTTAAAAATGATTATTCTCTGGAAGAATTGAATTCATTCATATTCTATTAGTTCAGAACTAACATCAGAACATTATTTTTGTGCAACCCCAACAAAGGAACTCCCATCTGCCTCTCAGACAGTAAAAAGTGCTTTTAGGATGCTTCAAATAACTGTTACTTAATAAAACAGTATTAAATAATAATAAATAAGGTATAAACAATAAAGAAAAACAAAAAACAAAAATAAACCTCCGCCATATCTGCATTTGAATAAATACCTAAAAATATCGATACAGTACTTTTTAATGTTGATACAGTATTGTGAAATTAAATATCGCGATATATTGCAGAACTGATATTTTCTAACAGCCCTATTTGTGACCATGACACATGTTAAAAAAGGCGTTTGCTGTGTGCAGCATATGTACAATGTGTTGTATTAATATTAGACAAGATCCAACTGAGAGGAGAGATTTCTGTAAAAACACAGGTGTCAAACATGTGGCCAGGGGACCAAATCCGGCCCACCAAAGGGTTCAATCCGGCCCACGGGATGAATTTGTGAAATGCAAAAATGACACTGAAGATGTTAACAATCAAGGATGTTAAAATCATTTTAGGTCATTTCAGTCTAAAGTGGATCAGAACCAGTAAAATACTATCATAATAACCAACAAATAACGAAAACTGTAAATTTGTCTCTTTGTTTTAGTGTAAAAAAAAAAAAGGAAAATTACGCAAAAATGTTTACATTTACAGACTAGCCTTTAACAAAAAATGTAAATATCTGGAATGTCTTAAGAGAAGTATGTGGAATTTCAATAATATTCTGCTTGTTATTTAATGTTTTGTGTATTTGTAGATCCACTTTGATCTCTAAGTTGTGATTTGCAAGTATAAATGATAAACTAAGGCCTAATATTGTTAACATTGCACTTATTTTACTAACAAATTTTCAGGTTCGTATTTGTTCATGTTATGTTCAAGTACAATTCATAGATGTAAATGTTTTCATATGGAATTTACTTTTTTCACTCAAAAGTTCTTCTCCTATTATTTATATCATTTTACTGTTCCAGCCCACTTTAGATCATATTAGGCTGAATGTGGAACTGGACTAAAATGAGTTTGACACCCCTGCTGTAAAAGATAATGGAAAACTGTGTGAAATGAAACTTCAAGCTGGAAACTCAGAATTGGTGACACCTAAGTCATGCAAGTGTTTGTTTCTGGCCTGATGTTAGCATTTCAGTTTTGCCAAAACAACAAACTACCAGGTTATAAACAAGTTCCATTTGTGAGGACTGCCTTATTGAACAAAACATGCATCATAACTTGTTTACCATGACGCTTATTTTCTGGAATAATCCAGTAACGTACTTTTTCCACTTTGTTCCGGTGATGCTAACATCATGACTACAAAAAAAAACAAAAAACAAACTGTGATTCTTGTAACACTATGGAGTTTCACAGAGACATCAGGTGTTACTTCACCTTTGTTTTGCATTTTTGTGAACTTATGACAATGAGGGGTAAGGAAAAAAACTAATCAGAAATGTGTAGCAACAGAGCTACAAAACTTTCAGCCATTTTGGACTGGAAAGGGCAATTCTTTAAAGGCAACTTTTTCCTCTTAAATCAGTGTTTATCAACCTTGGGGTCAGGACCCCATGTGGGGTCACCTGGAATTCAAATGGGGTCGCCTGAAATTTCTAGTAATTGATAAAAAATGTAAAAAATTAAAACTTACTAATAAAAAATTAGAATATATAGCCTAAATGTTGCCTAAAATTAACGTTTATTTGCAACATATTATAGCAAACTATTACACGATGAAAAACAAATTAACTTTAGCAAATAAAATGTCTGGGGTCACCAGAAATTTGTGATGTTAAAATGGGGTCACGAGCCAAAAAAGGTTGGAAACCACTGGGTTAACCCCTTCATTCAGATGTGTACACTGGTTTAAGATGTTTGTGGCACAAGATTTTATCAGTTTGAGAAAGAACAGACTGTACCGAACAACTTAAAAAGGGGACTGGGAGCAGTTAATGCACTGTTTTTCAACCTTGGGGTCGCCTGAAATTTCTAATTGATAAAAAACAATTTAAAAATTAAAACTTACTAATAAAAATTTACATTATATAGTCCAAATGTTGTCTAAAATTAATGTTTATTTACAACATAGAAGAGCAAACTATTACACGATCAAAAACAAATTAATTTTAGCTTAAAAAAAAAAAAAGTCTCAATTTTGAATGTCTGGGGTTGAAAGAAATTTGTGACGTTAAAATGGGGTCACGACCCAAAAAAGGTTGGGGACCACTGCCCTAAACTGTGTAGCCTTTACTGTTTTTCTACTGTGACACAAATGACATTAATGAGGTGAGATCTGTGGTAACATTAGTGTCTGTCAGAACAGTTCCATTTCTGCCATGTTGGACTGAAAGCTAAAGCTAACTCCCAGGTTAAAAACGTTTTCCCTAAAGCAGTGGTCCCCAACCTTTTTTGGCTCATGACCCCATTTTAACATCACAAATTTTTGGCGACCCCAAACATTCAAAACAGAGACTTTTTTTTTTTTTTTGCTAAAATTAATTTGTTTTTGAACATGTAATAGTTTTCTATACTATGTTGTAAATAAACATTAATTTTAGACGACATTTAGACTATATAATGTATATTATGATGGATGGAGGCAGAAAAAACAAGAACTCAAACTATGAATTATGAAAGAGCTGCAGCATCTGAAACCGACCACAATGAACATTTGACAGATGAACAGAACCACAGTGTTTCAGTTTCAGCTTCACAGTTTGTCATTTCTTTTATGAATTGAGATTGTCTCTGTCAACTCACCATATATTTTTTATTGTAAGTTTTTATTTTTATCAATTACTAGAAATTTCAGGCAAAACCATCTGAATAGAAGGTATGCACATACGTCACTTCCCCCCCAGGCCACGCCCCTCTAAGTCAGACTGAGTGTCTTAAACCAACCTGCTCAACATGACGGAGTATAGCAGTAAACACAGCCAGAGAAAAGGAACATGTGAAATAGGAAATTACATGAAGGACAGTTGGACTGGACATGGATCTGTACGAGCTACCAAAGAACAAGTGGTCCATGAACACTGACATGTGGACACACATGGAGGATCCAGACCTGATCCAGGGGGGAGGGGATCAGCGCTATTTGGACCTGAAACAAATATACATGGTTTCATCAGGACTGACAACCAGGGTCCAAAACTAGGACCAGAACCAGCTGATCCAAAGGCTCCAAAACTAGGGCCCAGAACCAGCTGATCCAAAGGCTCCAAACTAGGGCCCAGAACCAGCTGATCCAAAGGCTCCAAAACTAGGGCCCAGAACCAGCTGATCCAAAGGTCATTTCCAGTAGAGCGTGGACTGACCCCAGTGAATATATGCATGATCTACTGGGACTGAGCAGATTTACTGAGTCTAGTTCAGATCCAGTCCTTTATCCAACACAGATACTACTGCTGTGGACCAGCAGGGCACCACTGCATTCTGGGAAATTAGCAGATTTAGACCACCTGTTTTTAAATTACAACATTATTCTTGTAATATTATGGCTTTATTGTCGGAATATGACGACTTTAATCTCATAAACGAATGACATTTTTGTTAAATTATGAGTTTTTTTTATAACTACGACTTTATTCTCATAACATTGTGATTCTTTTGTATTCAACTTTATTCTCATAAAATTACAGGTTTTATATCGATATTTTATGACTTTATACTCGTAGTGACAAGTGTTTTTCTTTTCTTCTGTGGTCCTAATACTCCGTCGTAGCTTTATTCTCCAGTTCCCCGTATTTGAAAAACTAGGTTAGCCTCAGTTTCAGTTAGTTTACTAATCATGTAGGAGCACAAGGTTCAGAATCACAAAATGAAGACAAAAACCATGAAAGATCTGATCATGAAACCAAGAGCTGCACTAAGAAGGAACGTTAGCCAAAACAATAGGTCATTTCAGGTCTGATTGGACCCAAAAATCCAGCAGAAATGAATGTTAGCTGACACCAAACAGGATCCACAGATCTAGGTTTGGTTTCCTGGATTTGTGGATCCATCTCCTTCTCTTTTCTTTGTCTTTCGGTGTCTGTAAAACGATAGCTCCCACTGCTTTAAGAACCTGTTCATACAATTAATCTCACAACAGCTCTGCCCCATTGTTGATTCAATATTGTTCTTCAGTTTAGACAGTTATTGAAGCCAACGCTGCCACTCATCTCCCTCTTTCTGACACTCAGTGGGCGGAACCACGGTGACGTGCATACCCTGTATTCCAGGTGACCCCACGTGGGGTCCCGACCCTGAAACTGAAAAACACTGCCCTAAAGCATCCTCTGGTTTCAGCTGTAACATCAGCCTGGAGTGTTTCTTTTTAATAGTTCATCTAATAGAATTTTCTTTTATGTCTTTCCGCAATATCAAACTATTGTCGATGCAAACGCAGTCACACACCTTTGCAAATAATGAAATGAGATGAAATTGTACAACTTGCTGAGGTTCAACTCAATAATGACGGAACAAGCTCAGACTGATGCAATATAGTTGAAAGCTTCCAAAAGCCAATACTGTATGTGGACTTGTAGTGTGAACAGTTACAGACCCACTGTTTCAGCTTCAGTGCACAGACTGATGCTGCAGGAGGATGATAAAGTTACTGATCGGTACCAGCGGTTCAACGATCACTTTGCAGGGAGCTGAGGTTTCCAGCTGTCGGCAGATTTTCCATCCAACAGTTTGTTTCGAAGCCAACTCTCCACACCAGCAGGAAAATACAACTTGGTGTGCAGTCACAGCATCTATAATTCAAAACATGTAGAAAGAAAAGTTCTCTCTCTGGGTACCTCTGGTCACTAGGGCTGTGTATCGGCAAGAATCTGGCGATACAATACAAATCACAATACTAGGATTATGATATATCACAATATATCATGATAGTGTTAAAAAGGCAACTTTTTGTTTGTTTGTTTTTTAAATGATTATTTCCTTGTAGAACTGAATTACACCCAAAATCTGCACAAATACTGAACACATTTTTATTTGATCACAACAGGATCTAATGTTATATCATAAAATGTTCCTGTGTTCAAACTGAAATTATGTTTTACAGACATTACAGTTTAAGATCCTGTTCAAATGTTCAGATTCTATTAGTTCACAACTAACATCACAATATTATTTTTGTCCCAACAAAGAAACTACCATCTGCCTCTCATACGGTAAAAAGTGCTTTTAGGATGCAATATTTAATAAAACAGTGTTAAAAAATAATAAATAAAATATGAACAAAAAAGAAAAACAAAAAACAAAAATGAATCTCTGCCATATATGCATTTGAATAAATACCTAAAAATATCGATACAGTACTTTTTAATATCGATACAGTATCGTGACATGAAATATTGCGATATATTGGAGAACCGATATTTTTGAACACCCCTGCTGGTCACTAAACTCAATGATTCTCATCCACTTTTCTTGGGAACCCTTCCTAAAAAACACCTGAGAACCACATCCTGGGTTTGACTCTAAATCTTTATAGGCAAAAACTAACATCCATTAGTCTTATCTTTTATCTACTCCTCCACAAATAATCTGTTTCCTGGTGTGCTTTCATTATCTTGGTTTCATGCTGTCATCAGCTTATTTCCGGCCACAAATGACACAGTCTGACTAAGTCCTGTATGTCCTTCAGTAAAACAAAAGTTAAGGTAACTGTTGATGAGTCATCACTGCTTTTACATTTATCGGAAATGTTGTTTCATTCATAAAATATTGATGCTCTGATGGCAGAAAAAATGAGGATGAGTTGGGACCATGCGTTGGCTCCAAACAGGCCTTGGCTTTCACAGACTTACACTGATGTTCTTTCATGTTATTTGGAGACTCTGTTAAGTGTTCTGGTGGTCCACCTTCAGTTTACTCAGGGCTCTCAAACTCATTTTCTTTCAGGTTCCACATTCAGTGTGATTTGATCTGCAGTGGGCCGGACCAGTAAAATAATAACAGAATAACCTATAAATAATGACAACTCCAAATTTTTGTCTTTGTTTTAGTGCAGAAAACCCCCATTAAATTATGAAAATACTTACTTTTATAAACTATCCAAACAAAAAAAAATGTGAATAACCTGAAAAAACGGAAATTTCTTAAGAAAAATGAGTGCAATTTTAACAATATTAACAACTTATCATTTCTACATGTGCATTATGGATCAGATCTACAAAGACACTAAACACTTAAGAACAGGCAGAAAATAGTTCAAACTGTGCTTAATTTTCTTTAGACATTTCAGGTTGTTCACATTTGTTCAGGTTATTCACATTTTATTGTTACAGGATAGTTTGTAAATGTAAATATTTTCATAATTTAATGTTATTTTTTGCACTAAAACAAAGACAAAAATTTGAAGTTGTCATTATTTATAGACATAATGTAATAGTTTTTTCACATCAAACCAAGAAGAAAATATGGAGTCATTATTTTTTGTAGGATATTTGACTGTAGATCATATTGGTCTGTATGTGGAACCTGAACGAAAATGAATCTGTGGAATTTTTGCACTTTGCAAATTCATTCCAGGGGCCGGATTGGAACCTTTGGCCCCCGGGCCACATGTTTGAGACCCCTGATTTAGTTAATATCAGTAAAGGACCAGCTCCCAGCACAACACAAACTCCAACACTAATTCCAAACTCGATAATTCCAAACTACGCTTTAAGACTAATTTCTGCAGCACTCTGTAGCCTTTGTAGTCTTTTCAGATTCTAACATGTGTGTTTTTATGTTTTCATTTAACATTTGTGAATCTAATTTTGGCAACCTCCCATCCTTTAAAGCCCCCTCTACAGTCTCTGGTATTCCTGTCAGAAGGGTCAGGCTGGGAAACGGCCTATGAGAGACTGATAAGGGTCATAGATGACTTTTTTTTTTACTTGTCTTGTCCAGCATCAGAACAGCAGAATGGTGGTCTGTACCTTGTGCTGAACACATTTGCTTTGCCATAGATGACTTAGCAGCCCTTTAATGGTTGACTTGGGCTCCACCGACACCACCCTGCAGCTGGATTTGTGGATTAGCATCGACTGAGCTCACAGGGTGTTCTGCTGAATCCATTCCTAATGAGTGTTTTCCTTCGCTGTTGCTATTTAATTATCTTTTGTGCACAGTACAAACCAAACTCTGCACCAGATGTCTCTTTGTTCCATTCAGTTGCCAATTAATGAGCACTATTTACCAGCAAGGTATTTGACATTATATCGAACTCCTGGATGGTTTGTTCATCTGCTTCTTAATATCGGCAAAATCCTGCCGTTAATGGAATTGCTGAGTACCACATTTTGGAACTAAAACTTCCCCGCTGCTGTATTATTCTGACTGCGGAGTCATTATAGAAGCAGAAAATGCCCTGGCATTTACTGTGGAGTAAAAGCTGTCAAGTTTTCAGTTTTTCAGGTCAGAATCATCCTCAGTTTTTACCCATGGTATCAACAGACAAACAGATCTTCATGTCAATCACATATTCTCTATCCAAACACAGTCTGTGAAGGGTTAACCAGCAGATTCTCCACCGCTCTGTGAAGTCAAGCAAGCACCTATTTTGTGCAAACAGCAAGCCCCCCCCCCCCCCCCCCCCCCCCCCCCCCCAGGCTTCTTAACAAGTTTTAGTGAGCTGGATTGCTCTCAGTTGGTTGGAAGTGAAAGTGTGGCAGAGAAGCAGTGGAGGGGGAACCCTGGCAGAGTGTGCAGCCACACACTGGGAGCCGGCCGTCAATCAATAGCTCCTGCAGTGGCTGTTTTCAGACGGCGCCAGCTCCAAACTTGCAATAACCTCTTTGGCTCGCTGCCATCTGCCACTTAGCAGACAACTCCTGGAGCATCAAAAAAGAGGCGAGCGGAGCCGAGTGGTGCAGCTGAGGTAAGGTCGCTTTCACAGGGAAGCACCAACAAAAAGGCACGACTTCAATTTAGCTCTCCAGCTGCTCTGCTCCTGTAATTAGCTCTGTAGTTTTTGTAGAACAGCCAGACATTATAAGTCTGAATTTCACATGAAAGTGAAGTGTGGACCACATATGAATCAGCACCAAACACATGCTGAAAAGGCCCAAAATATTCCCAGAATCATGGAAAAGAACATCCCAGGCCTCCAAGAGTCCGAATGGGCAGCTCTTAAGAGTCAGCTGGTGATGCCAGAGGGTCATCAGCGCCGATGTGGGATGGAAACCCAAAACCCTCTGTGGTGGGGGGGGGTAGAGCGCTCTTTTGGCTCTGTTAGGGTGGATTCACACCTACTTCGTTTGGTCCATTTAAAACGGACCAGAGTTCGTTTCCCCAGAAAGTCTGGACTTTTTTTAAGCCCCTGGCTAGGGGACACTAGGGCATAGCATGAAATGAGTGGACCCCTTTCCTCACCCCCAAGCCACAGAGAAAATCCCGGACGCAGGTTGTGCATGTTAACAAATAAATTATTTATTTGCATAGTGGATAAGACAGGTAATGAAAAGTGAACAAAACGGCAGCTGGGACTTCAGGGTGGGCTCAGGCCAAAAAAACAAACATGACTTTACTGATCCAAGAAACGAAGCTGACCTGCAAAAGAAATAATAAAAATAATGGATTGGATTTTTATAGCACTTTTCTAGACACCCAAAGCGCTTTACATTATTGATCCATTATTCATTCGCTCTCACATTCTCCCTCTGGTGGTGGTGAACTACATCTGTATCCACAGCTGCCCTGGGGCAGACTGACAGAGGCGTGGCTGCCAATTCACGCCTATGGCCCCTCCCACCACCACCAAACATTCATACACCAGTGTGAGTGGCACTGGAGGCAAGGAGGGTAAAGTGTCTTGCCCAAGGACACAACGGACTGACTAGGACAGAGTGGGATTCGAACCGCCAACCCTTCGGTTATTGGATGACCCGCTCTACCACCTGAGCCATGGCCGCAAACCAAAATACAAAGTCTAACCTCCATTACCAAAACAGGAAAAAACAAGGCAAAAGACAACGGCAGCCCACCCCTGCTGCTGCAACCAGGAACAAACGGCAGAATGAAGATGGGGTTGGGAGTGGAGGAGCGGCGACCCTGGACCGGCCCAGCTCCTTCATCTTTATAGGTCCGCCTCCGGCTGGCTGGTCCAATCTGTGCGTGGGCGCTGGCTCTGCACCTGCGACATGTTAACCACTCACGCACAGATAGAATGACACACCCACTGATTGACACCCTGACCCACCTATGGGTCGTAACAGGTGTGAATACAAACATGCGAACTCTGATTCGAATCAAACAAGCGGGTCTGCTTCCAAATGGACTCTGAGCCAGTTCACTTCTGGTGAACCGACTGGTCTAACCGACCTCGAGCCGAAACAAACCAAGGAATCTTGTGCCTTTTTGTGCTTGACGAGCCACCGTAGCCGCTGGAAGTAGTCGAGGTTCTCAGGTGGTCAGAGCGAACAGCAGCAGCCATGAGCTGTGGACAGACGTGGAGCAATGAGGACACTGAATGTGCCGTTGACATTTGGTCAGATGCCCAGATTACGAAACTGGCTCCGAATGAGCTTTTCTTGAGTGTTAACATTATATTCGTAAATTTGTGTCTGTAAAAATACAATTTATATTCCGAAAATGATAACTGTATGTAGGAGCACCACGTCTATTTTCATCAACACCGGCCGTCTCTGATTGACCCCGCCCCCGACTTTTCTGTCCAATGCCAGCGCAGCTCATCACATGCGTGCTTCTGTTCACGCATTGTGGTCCATTAGCAAAAAATGTAATGAGAATGCGATCCGACCCAAATGAAAAAAAGAAAGTCCACATTCAATCCAAATCAAATAAGCGGACCAAAGGACTTTTCAGGGGTGAATACACCCTGAGGCTGTGGGGGCCCAGACCTGGGCTCAGGGGACCACAGCCTCTGTAGAAAAATAAACTTGTGTGGATGAACGTAGTGAGATTCATCCCAGACCTGAGAGACCCAGACAGGAAGAGGAAGCATCCAGTGAAATGTTCCCCTCATGGTCCTGGAGGGTATGGGGGACAGGAGGTTTTTGGTTCTGGTTCTGCAGGGGTTTGAATGCATGTCTTTGTGTGAACTGTGTTGGTATTAGCTGACTCCATCTCTGTCACATGTGTCTACATCTCTTCTGTTCCACTACCGTGGCAACCGTGGACAACACCAGCTAATGTTAGCTTAGAAATGAAGCTAGCAAACACTAACACAGCTCCAAACAAAACACAGACTCCATACACATAGCTTCCATCCTCAGCCTTTTCAAAATGGTGACCTTCCAGGACTGTCTTGCCTTTCCACACCCATGAAAACCTGGACCCAGTTTTCACACATTTAAACTTGTTCTTCATTATTTCGCCTGTTTTTTGTTTTTAACCGCAGTGACTCTGTCCAACACTACTTACTTGCGAGGTTATAATAGTTTGGGCTTTTTGATTATAGTTTAGTTTTATTTAGTTATGACTTTTTTTTCTCCAGTTCTGTTAGTTTTAATTCATTTTTAGAGCAGGTTTGCTAGTTGTTATTAGTTTGTTTTTTTTTTTTTTTTTTTTTTTTAATGCTTAGTTTTAGTATTAGTTTTAGTTTTTTCATATCTTTTATTTTCCTCGCTGTCATATTCAAAGAAATCCCATGCAGAACTTTCTCCCAGCTTTAGTCTCCATGTTTCCAGGTAGAGTGGGAAGAGAAGTGTCGGACCGTGAAGCATCGTATGGTGCCGCTAGCTAAAATAGCTCGAGCTAAATAAATTGATTTCTTATCAAGCTGACGGTGACAAAGACAAAAACTAAGGGAATTTTATCCATAATTTGTATGTGTTTTAGTTAGTTTTGTAAGCACACAATACAGTTTCAGTTAGTTATAGTTTTTTCTTTTTGGTTTTTATTTATTTCAGTTAACGAAAATGTTTTTTCAATTCTAGTTTTTGTCATTTCGTTAGTTTTCATTAACGATAATAACCTTGCTTACTAGAAGTCAACTGGATTGCAGTTTCAAAGAAAGGACAAGGTAGTTAATGAATCAGCTGATCTCAGCTTGTCAGTCGCCTACTTTAGGAAATTAACTCCAGTATGTTTGACTTCATTAGAAACTGGATAACTGAACTGCTGGTGGTGAGTGCTTTTTTAAGCTATGGTTTTCAGTGTTTCGTCAGGTCCAGCTAGGCCTTCTCTGCTGGTGTAAATATAATCAGAAACACTGACTTACATTTACAATCTCAATGCTAATACTTGTTCCATGAAATTGTATTAATTTATTCCAATAGACTATTCTCTTCATTTCTTAGTATTTCTCTCGGCTGCTCTGCTTCCAGTACGTGGATGGAAATTATTTGGTCCAATCAGATTTCAGTCTGTGTGTGTTGCCAGGGTTAACCTAATCTGCCCTGGGCCTTCACAATGAGTGGTGAAGGCTCATGTAGCATCAGGTCTGTTTCTTTAACCAATCAGATTCCAGTTAGCTGGCCCCTCCCAGTGTCATCAGCATTCATCTTTCGTCTGACTGGATGGTCAGAGCTAAACTCATTTAATACAGCTTTAGCAATATTCTGTCTTGATTCATGCCAATAAAGCTCATTTAATTGAACTGAATTGAACTATTAACACATTTAAGGAAGAATTTTTTGATGCTGGCAATGGCTGAAGGAGGAGAGGAAAATGATTTGGTCTGGGACAAACTTCAAAAGGGCACAGTACGTAAAAAATTAAAGAAAGAATGTCAACTACAAT
The DNA here is from genome assembly GCF_902148855.1 of Sphaeramia orbicularis. Lineage (NCBI taxonomy): Eukaryota > Metazoa > Chordata > Actinopteri > Kurtiformes > Apogonidae > Sphaeramia > Sphaeramia orbicularis. Next base: position 51,669,459 of record NC_043966.1, read on the forward strand.
GAATGAATGTAGTTCACGATTATTATGCCCCAGCGTCAGTGGTCCATGGTGGACAACATTCAAATGTCTGCGCATAATGGGAGCCTTCAGAAACAGCAGTTTTATAAAATCATATTTGATGTCATGTGCTCTTTCATCCAACCTTTTTCAGCTTCTATAAATCAAGGCATTCCTCATTAATACCTGAAAAACTAAAATTAACACTAGAATCAACTTGTCCTGTAAAATTGTGTATGTTGTAACTAGGGATGGGAATCGATAAGAATTTAACGAATTACAAATTTAACATTATCAATTTTGCTTATCGATCAGTTCCTTATCGATTCTCTTATTGATTTTCATTGGGTGAGGGAATAAAAGAGTACAGACGGGTGTGTTTGCATTAACTGTCTTTTATATTTCCATCTCTGCACAGAAAATATAACATATACAGTATGTATAAATAATAATAACAGATGACGCCCGGCCTGGTTCGGGGGGGTGGGGGGTGCAGTGAAAGTGAAACTAAAAACTCTTTATTAATTCCTCTATTGCCACATTTCTAATACGTGGAACCGGTTCGACTCTGTCCGTCTCCCGTTGTTGTGCACCTCATTTCCTTTCCCCTACCTTCAGAAACTTGTATTTGAGGGGGTACGACGTTTGTTGCCCGCACCGGAACCAGAACTGGGCCCGGATGACGGCCTGGTGTTCACTCTGCCGCTAGATTCACAAGCGTTGCTAAGTAGTGAATCAAACGAGTCACATGCTGTGGACAAATGTTTGAACAGACTGGAGGGATTCCACCCTTTAGAAGAAATGGAAGCTTTGACAGTGTTCCAGTGGACCTGGTGTGGTCTGTTTGGACCTGCTGTGGTCTGTTTGGACCTGGTGTGGTCTGTTTGGACCTGGTGTGGTCTGTTTGGACCTGGTGTGGTCTGTTTGGACCTGGTGTGGTCTGGTTGGACCTGGTGTGGTCTGGTTGGACCTGGTGTGGTCTGTTTGGACCTGGTGTGGTCTGTTTGGACCTGGTGTGGTCTGTTTAGACCTGGTGTGGTCTGTTTAGACCTGGTGTGGTCTGTTTGGACCTGGTGTGGTCTGTTTGGACCTGGTGTGGTCTGTTTAGACCTGGTGTGGTCTGGTTGGACCTGGTGTGGTCTGTTTGGACCTGGTGTGGTCTGGTTGGACCTGGTGTGGTCTGTTTGGACCTGGAGTGGTCTGTTTAGACCTGGTGTGGTCTGGTTGGACCTGGTGTGGTCTGTTTGGACCTGGTGTGGTCTGGTTGGACCTGGTGTGGTCTGTTTGGACCTGGTGTGGTCTGGTTGGACCTGGTGTGGTCTGGTTGGACCTGGAGTGGTCTGTTTGGACCTGGTGTGGTCTGTTTAGACCTGGTGTGGTCTGTTTGGACCTGGTGTGGTCTGTTTGGACCTGGTGTGGTCTGTTTAGACCTGGTGTGGTCTGTTTAGACCTGGTGTGGTCTGTTTGGACCTGGTGTGGTCTGGTTGGACCTGGTGTGGTCTGTTTAGACCTGGTGTGGTCTGTTTGGACCTGGTGTGGTCTGGTTGGACCTGGTGTGGTCTGTTTGGACCTGGTGTGGTCTGGTTGGACCTGGTGTGGTCTGTTTGGACCTGGTGTGGTCTGTTTGGACCTGGTGTGGTCTGTTTAGACCTGGTGGGGTCTGGTTGGACCTGGTGTGGTCTGTTTGGACCTGGTGTGGTCTGTTTGGACCTGGAGTGGTCTGTTTAGACCTGGTGTTGTCTGGTTGGACCTGGTGTGGTCTGTTTGGACCTGGTGTGGTCTGGTTGGACCTGGTGTGGTCTGTTTGGACCTGGTGTGGTCTGGTTGGACCTGGTGTGGTCTGGTTGGACCTGGAGTGGTCTGTTTGGACCTGGTGTGGTCTGTTTGGACCTGGTGTGGTCTGGTTGGACCTGGTGTGGTCTGTTTAGACCTGGTGTGGTCTGTTTGGACCTGGTGTGGTCTGGTTGGACCTGGTGTGGTCTGTTTAGACCTGGTGTGGTCTGGTTGGACCTGGTGTGGTCTGGTTGGACCTGGTGTGGTCTGTTTGGACCTGGAGTGGTCTGTTTAGACCTGGTGTGGTCTGGTTGGACCTGGTGTGGTCTGGTTGGACCTGGTGTGGTCTGTTTGGACCTGGTGTGGTCTGGTTGGACCTGGTGTGGTCTGTTTGGACCTGGTGTGGTCTGTTTGGACCTGGTGTGGTCTGGTTGGACCTGGTGTGGTCTATTTGGACCTGGTGTGGTCTGTTTAGACCTGGTGTGGTCTGTTTGGACCTGGTGTGGTCTGGTTGGACCTGGTGTGGTGTGGTTGGACCTGGTGTGGTCTGTTTAGACCTGGTGTGGTGTGGTTGGACCTGGTGTGGTCTGTTTGGACCTGGTGTGGTGTGGTTGGACCTGGTGTGGTGTGGTTGGACCTGGTGTGGTCTGTTTGGACCTGGTGTGGTGTGGTTGGACCTGGTGTGGTCTGTTTAGACCTGGTGTGGTCTGTTTGGACCTGGTGTGGTCTGTTTAGACCTGGTGTGGTCTGTTTGGACCTGGTGTGGTCTGTTTAGACCTGGTGTGGTCTGTTTGGACCTGGTGTGGTCTGTTTAGACCTGGTGTGGTCTGTTTAGACCTGGTGCGGTCTGTTTAGACCTGGTGTGGTCTGTTTGGACCTGGTGTGGTCTGTTTAGACCTGGTGTGGTCTGTTTAGACCTGGTGTGGTGTGGTTGGACCTGGTGTGGTCTGTTTGGACCTGGTGTGGTCTGGTTGGACCTGGTGTGGTCTGGTTGGACCTGGTGTGGTCTGTTTAGACCTGGTGTGGTCTGGTTGGACCTGGTGTGGTCTGTTTAGACCTGGTGTGGTCTGGTTGGACCTGGTGTGGTCTGTTTAGACCTGGTGTGGTGTGGTTGGACCTGGTGTGGTCTGTTTGGACCTGGTGTGGTCTATTTGGACCTGGTGTGGTCTGTTTAGACCTGGTGTGGTCTGTTTGGACCTGGTGTGGTCTGGTTGGACCTGGTGTGGTCTGGTTGGACCTGGTGTGGTCTGTTTAGACCTGGTGTGGTCTGGTTGGACCTGGTGTGGTCTGTTTAGACCTGGTGTGGTCTGGTTGGACCTGGTGTGGTGTGGTTGGACCTGGTGTGGTCTGTTTAGACCGTTTCTGCCTCAACACCATGTTGTCTATGTTCTGAACAAAACAATGCAGCGTACACATGACGTCATTGCGCATGCGCAACGAAGGCAGAATCGATAAACAGAATCGTTAAGCAGGCAAACGATTCCAAGGAATCAAGCTACTGGGATCCAGTTCTCAAAAAGAACCGGTTCTGATTCCCATCCCTAGTTGTAACTGTGTGTTGTATTTCATGCTGCCTCTTGGTCAGACTCCCTTGAAAAAGAGGTTCTTAATCTCAATGGGATGTGTTTTTCCTGGTTAATTGAATGTTAAATAATAATTTAAAAAAAAGAACACAATCAATTGACACTAGTTAATTCCTCAAAATACAAATAAACAAACTGTTATTGTACTTGGAAGATTAAGTGAAATTAAACTGGAATCAAAAACGGACTGTAAGACTAAATAAAAAATAACCTGCAGTTGTAAAAGTGAGTTAAATCCTGGAATATGAGACACTGCAGTCTGTTAAAGCTGGCAGATGTCTGCTGTCCACACCAAAGAAGAATTGATTTCAGTGTTGTGTTCCTCACATTACTGATGTCAGGGGTAGTAAAATATCTCAGTGCATCACACTTTTATGAAAGACTCCCACTCTTCAAAATGAGCGCAGTGTGAATGTGTGGTTCTTTTAATGACGCCAATGAAGCTGATCCCCTGAAGGCATACAGTAATTATTTAGTGGGTGGATTCAGCAGAGAGGACGATGATTACTAAATTATCATCCACCTACTACTACGTAAAGACATGCAAGGTGCACTTCCACAGATGGTTTTCTTGTCCAATTTTGCTAAGTCAGTAGGAAACTTGGGTATGAGAAAGTCTAGTGAAGGTGCATCATATGTCATCCATCCTCCAGAGCAGGCTAGGCATTAAGACAGATGGCCTCCACCGGGCTGCGAGGAGCCCCAGGACTGTTTAATGGGCAGCTAATCGCTAACACCACACTGAGGCTGAGCAGGAACTCTCTGAAAAATGTGAGGGTTCAACCTAAACCAGGAGAGACAAATCACTCTGAGTCATAGTTCGGTATGGTAACTTATTTATTTCAGGTTTTACATAAATATTACAGAAATCAGTTTTGGTTAAAATGATTTGGTAAAAAAACAAACAAACCCAAGAACCTAAAAAAACCCCACACACAACAACAAAAAACCCCCACCTGAAATGGCATTTAAAAAATACAGACTTGAAAAATAAGGAGAAAGCACATTTCATTTTGGTGACTGATGTTGAACACATACAACAAAGGGAAACACCCACCTATGGAATAGACAAACTTAAAAAAAAAAAAATAAATAAAAGGAGGAAAAAACATTCAGACAGATTTAAATATAGACAAAATAAAACAAAAACAGAGGAAAAAGCACCTATAGTCTGAAAAAGTGATTGTATATATTAATTTATAAGATAATTATATTGTACAGTCAAGTTATCATCATAAATACAGAAGTATTATCATTGGAAGTGAATTATTAAATAATTAGCTTTTGAGAACAAATAGTTTATGAACAGCATTTACTGTGTTTATTGATGTTCATTTACTCCATTTGTAACAAGTGTTCAGAGAACGCAAACCTCCGCCAAACACCCCGAACAGTGTGCATGTGTGGATCGACTATTTCTTTTTAAATTCAACAGTTTCCAGTTTGTTCCATTCAGCAGAAACAGTTGAAGCTTGGTACCAGTCATGTGTCTGTCCAATTATATTCAATTCACATCAATATTTGTTGAGTTCTAATTTTAAATGTGTGGTAAATGGGATTTTCAGTGTTAAATGTAAATGTCCACAGAGTCCACATTCCACAGTGGATGTGGACAATTTAGTTCCAGATGCAACATATTGTTCTAAGCTACAGGTGGATCCAACTGGAGGCTAATCAGAGTCATTTGAATTTTTTATGAATTTTCAAAAATTGCTCAATGATGACAGATGGAAAACTGTAGATGTTGTGACCTTGCTGTGACCTTCAACTTTGGCCTACACTACCAGGCAAAAGTTTGGACTCACCTTCTTATTTAAATGACATGAGATGGACCACAGATGGCCAACAAGAGCTCAGCATCATTTGGAACTCCTTCCAGACTTTTGGAAAACATTTCAGGTGATTACCTCATGAAGCTCATCGAGAGAATGCCAAGAATGCACAAAGCAGTAATAAAAGCAAAATGTGGCTATTTTGAAGAATCTAAAATATAAAACATGCTTTGAGTTTTGTCACAGCTTTTTAAACCACATAATTCCATATGTGTTCATTCATAGTTTTGATGCCTTCAGTGAGAATCTACAATGAAAATAGTCATAAAAATAAAGAAAAACCAGGTGAGTCCAAACTTTTGCCTGGTAGTGTACTTGGCCCAAAATGTAATGGGTTGGTCCCAGGGCCTAGGCCTATCTGTGGGGAAGATTTGGGAAAGATGGGTGGAATAGTTTCCCTGTAAAGTTGCAAACAAACAAACAAACAAACAAACAAACAAACACACAAACACACAAACACACACACAAAGCAAAGCGATCACAATACCTCCCGGAGGAGGTAAAAATGTGAGGGTTCAATCTAAACCAGGAGAGACAAATCACTCTGAGTCATAGTTCGGTATGGTAACTTATTTATTTCAGGTTTTACATAAATATTGCAGAAATCAGTTTTGGTTAAAATGATTTGGTAAAAAAAAAAAAAAAAACCCAAAAAAACAAGAACCTAAACAAACCCCAAACACAACAACGACAAAAAAACACCTGAAACGGTATTTAAAAAATAGAGACTTGAAAAATAAGGAGAAAGAACATTTCATTTTGGTGACTGATGTTGAACACATACAACAAAGGGAAACACCCACCTGTGGAATAGACAAACTTAAAAAAAATAATAAAAATAAAAGGAGGAAAAAACATTCAGATAGATTTAAATATAGACAAAATAAAACAAAAAGAGAGGAAAAAGCACCTATAGTCTGAAAAAGTGATTGTATATATTAATTTGTAAGATAATTAAATTGTACAGTCAAGTTATCATCATGAATAAAGAAGTATTATCATTGGAAGTGAATTAAATAATTAGCTTTTGAGAACAAATAGTTCATGAACAGCATTTACTGTGTTTATTGATGTTCATTTACTCCATTTGTAATAATTTTGCCCATAAAAGATAATTATCGCATTCCAACAAATTATCTTGCATAACCAAGATAACTGTTTTCAGACAAATGTTAATATAGGTGCCGTATGCATGGTTGTGTAATTGATGACAATTTCAGTTCTGTTATTGATTGGTGATTGGTAATTTTATAATTTGAATGCATTTGAAAAGGTGTTGCATGATTTTGTTTTAAAATTTGCATTATTATTTGCACAGTCCTGGTGTTTTGGTTGTTTGGTGTCGATGTACGGGCAGGTTACTAAGGATGGACAGAAGAGCCTGTAGCTTCCAGAAGTTGCGTGGAGCTTATGGGGGTGGGGGGTGGGGGGTGGGGTACGCGGCATTAGAGCCCAGAGGAGCTCACGGTTTTTCTGACCGTGTTGGACTTTCGTGGATAAGTTCGTATGTATTTTTGCCGTGTTTGGACAGAAAACTTATGCAGTGGATTCTTTTATGTATGTACTTTTTATTTTTCGTATTTTTGTTCAATACATTTGAGAAGAGGAACTTTGTGGCGGACACTTTTAACAACACGAGTCAGCCATAAGCTCCGGTGGAAGGTTTTATTGGAAAACCTACAGTTAAAGAAACCCTTTTTGGTACTTGAGGGGCTCCGTAGTCTCCTGTACCTCTGAGAAAAAACACTCTAAGCTAGTTTCACAGCTTTTCTTTGAGCCAGATGCAGTATTTGGGTTTGGTAAAACATTCAGAAAGGAACACAACCATTCAAACCCCAGCGTTTCGGGAAGCCGAAGCCTGAATTTGGTTCCCAGGTCCGCGTGTAACTACATAAATGTACTGTAAACATAAACGACCTATCACTGTGAGCCACTTCTTCTGCTGGAGATACAAAGAGTGGAAAAGCTTTCATGTAATAGAAGTATAGCACCAGCGCAATGAGAGGCTTTCAGCCGTACGGACACTGCAATTATTCTGATCCATTTCATGGGCCGGTGAGTGTTTGGATACAGAAGAATGAATCAACACAGAAAAGTGATGTCCCATCAGATTTGGAAGGAACAGCTCTGGGTGTTTTTCTTGCACCGGTGCAGACAGGTTTTTTCAGACGAACCATCAGGTTTGGAGAGAAAGGAACTAATGAAATATTTAAACTTCTCTAAAGACTGCGCTTCAGTTTTAGTCATTGTATCATCTGACTTATGTTGAAGACATTTTTAAAACCTGTGACCATCCACCCTGTCATGGGTGACACATAAGGTTCTAATAGTTTTGGATTTTTCATTCTAGTTTAGTTTTAGTTAGTTTGAACTTTTTTCTCTAATTCAGTTAGTTTTAATTCGTTTTTAGAGCAGGTTTGCTAGTTTTCATTAGTTTAAATTTTTTTTTCTAAATGCTTAGTTTTAGTTTAGTTTTAGTATTAGCTTTAGTTTTTTTTAAAATCTTTTCTCTTCTTCTCTGTCGTCGTATTCAAATAAATCCCAGACAGGACTCTGCTGCTTTCTCCCAACTTTAGTCTCCATGTTTCCAGGTAGAGTGGGGACCAGAAGACGACTGGAAACCACAAGTGAACACAAGTGACCGATCGTCAAGTGTCGTATGGTGCCAGCAGCTAAAATTGCTTGAGCGAAATAAATCAATTTCATATCAGTCCGACATTGACAAAAACGAAAACAAAGGAAATTTTATCCGTAATTTTTATACGTTTTTGTTAATTTTGTAAGCACGCAATACAGTTTCAGTCTTCTTTTAATTTTATTTATTTCAGTTAATGAAAATGTTTTTTCAATTCTAGTTTTGGTCATTTCATTAGTTTTCATTAACGATAATACCCTTGGTGACACATTTAAGGGTTGGGGTTACATTAGAGCCGGTCTGGGCCGGTGTAGTTTAGGTTATGATTCAGCCACATGTTAAACACAGAAACTAGAGCATGGGTTGACAACCTTTACTATCTGTGCACTTCTATGAAACTGGGTTTATTTTAGTATCTGACACTTTTCCATCTTTTTAGACCCAATAATAAAAAGTACATGTAGACAGATTCCCCCCAGGATGGACCTAATGATGACCTCAGATAAATGCACAAAAAATTATCCTCCTGCTCTGATCCATCCCACAATTAATGAATTTTTAATCAAATATTGGATCCAAAAATAGGACCCAAATATGAACATTAAATCTCCCTAGGTGTCAGTGCATTAGATGTGAAAATGTGTGTAAATGCTCTTCTATAGACTCTAAATAATTTAACACTGTGTTAAATGTGTTGATCCTAGTAGTTTTTCTAATCCACACGTGGGGTTTTCATCAATCTCAGTCTCATTCCAGGTTTGGTGTGGAACCCATAGTGTCCACTGGTGTTACATGCAGAACCTGAATATTTAAACGCATATAAATTGCGAATGATTTTGCAACAGCGGTCATTTTTGTGAAGCACTCTGCCTTGCGTAATTAGTTTAATTCCCAAAATACACCTGTGAGAGACTAAAAAGATACTCAAAAACACAGTAGCGTGTAATTTTCCGTGTCCTTTTGACCGTGTTACATGTGGATTTTTGTATTAAATATAAAGTAAAATAAAATAAAAGTGTTTTATCTGAAAAATAGTTTGTCTTCTATCTCAGTAAATATTTATTTTTAAAATAGACCCAAAGTGCTTCCAAACTTCCTTCATAACATTCGTCTACATCTGGTTTGAATTTCTAGCCCCTCTGTTCTGTTTTTAGGACCAGTTTCATAGAAGTACCCACATACAGAGACGTTTTTGAGCAAAAAAAAAAAAAAAAAAAGAGTCTGGAGCCAAAAAATCCTGACTATGTTTTACCTTAAAGTGGTGACTCTGTGAGAAGCTCTTTAGGATTAGTTGGTAAAAAAATATGTAAAGGTTAACTGTCAGTGCATGTACAGAAGTACATAAAAGAAAACGGTGACGTTTGTCGTTATTGGGATGTGCAGTAAAAACCGACTGGTATGTGAAGGCTTCCTCTGCAATGAGTCCACAGATGAAGACCTTCAGTCATAAAAGAAAAAAGTAGTCCATATTTACTACTACTAGTACATCTGTTTTTGGGATAATTTGGACTAGGGCTGTACGATTTTGGCAAAAACGTGAATCATGATTTTTTCGGTTGGAACTGAGATCACGATTCTCTGGCACGATTTTTTTCTTTTCACAAAGTGCACTGCTGCGTTTTACCTCTGATTCGCATCTTTCATATCACTCCGCAAGTAGTCCGGTCACTTATGGTCCCGGTTGCTATGTGACGTCAGCTGATCTGTGATCTCTGATATGGAATGACATCTGGTCACATCTTGCGATAATAAATAAACAAATCATCGCATTTGTGACTGAATGGAAAAACTGACAATATGCACTTCTGTTTTTTCGACATTTAGTAAATATCGGTAAAGTTTTGTGCAGATGTCCGATAGAAAAGAGACTATTGACTCTGCTGTGTGTATTCAGATTTTGTGCCGTCCCTGTCGGAGCAGAGGCTGAAAGGCGACTCCGAACAAAGATCGCAGCTTGCCTCACATCAGGCAAAATTACACTGTAAAAAAAAACAAAAAAAACAAAAAAAAAAAACGTGAAAAAACTGTAATATTCCAGCAGCTGGGGTGCCGAAATAATACTGTTAAAAAACAGAAAATAACCATCTCATAAAAATACGGTCATTTTCCATAATTAAAATACAGTTTTTTGCCCTAACTTTACATGAGGTTTTGCTTTTTTTTTTTTTTTTTTTTTTTTTACTTTTTAATGTTTAATAAAGAATATTTACATGTATTAAAACAATCAAATTACCTATATATATATATATATATATATATATATATATATATAAAATAATTTTCAATGAGACTCAGTTGTCCAATCCACTGATAAAAACTGTATTTGGACAGTTTATCAGTGCTTATACATGTTATACATTCACAAAAATGCATTTATTCAACATTTTTGTTGTGAAACCTCCTGTAATTACACAAGATATTTGTCAATTAACAAAGAAGTCTTATTAAACTTACAGAACAAATACTTCTTTTACGGTTAATTGTCAGTAATTTTATCTCATTTTATTATTGTTAATTTTTTACAGTATTAAACTTTAAATTAACAGTTTAATCTCATAAATAGAAAAGAAATATTTATGAAATTATGATACATTTGCAAATGTATTTTAACTGTATTTTTCTGTGGAAAAAGAAAAAAATTCTTTTAAAAAATGGAAATTTTATGGTTATTCACAGTTACAGTTTTTTCATGTTATTTTACATTTGACATGTAAAATCAGTCAATTTTTGTCATTTCATTGATATTTTCCTGTATCTTAAAAATACAGGAAAAATCTGTCAAATAAAGAGTGAAAATTCTGTTAAATTACAGTTGTTGTTTTTTTTACAGTGCACTTTGAAAACAGTGAGCATCATCAACGCAGCTGCTTCTGCTTTTTTTTTTTTTTTTTTTTTAACTTTGCTTTCTGGGTTTAGTAATGCCTGCCTCTGCGCCGCCTGTGGCACATGGGGGGGATGTCAGTGATCTTAGCCTTGGGCCAGATGCTGTTCGGAGGCAGACAGCTCATCAAGGTGAGTGACAAGTGTTGGGGTGGGAACTTAACATTTGCTTCTGTGCCTGGAGGTGAGAAGTTTCACATTGTAGTTTTAGCTCTAAATCTTTTACTGCTTTTTTTCTGGACAAACCTCAAAGGGTAATGATGCTCTAATCAGTGAGGCAGCTTTGAAGTAGTTACAGCTGTTCACTGACATCACACACGCCATAACTGCACAGAATCACACCACAAACACCACTCTGAGCCCCCCCCCACCACTGTGGAATCTGCTGCTGCAATAAAAACAAGTCCAGCACGACGGATATGGGAGGATACATATTCTACGCTCAAGTGATGAAATGTTTAAAGGTTTGAAGCAGGTTTGAAGCGTCATGAGGGTAAACCCTCTGTGGCTGAAACCCTGTTGACGGCTGTGGTTGAGATCTTTATTCTTCTATTATTATTCTGGCAGTGAAAGGTTGTGGTTGTGGAGACTGGACTGCATAAAGGGGAAGTGTCCACAGATGGGGGCATGGACATTTTCTTCAGGAAAAAAACAACAACCACAAAGAAGGGGTCACGGCCCATTTCCATTCGAGGCTGGACGATAAAACAATCATCTGATTTCTGGAGTTATCACATTATTCAAGTGAAGCAGGGCTGTCAAACTCATTTTAGTTCAGTTCCACATTCAGCTAAATTTGATCTGCAGTGGGCCGGAGCAGTAAAATAATAACAGAATAATATAGAAATAATGTCAACTCCAAACTGTTCTGTGTTAGAGTGAAAAAAGTACATTTACATTTTAAAAAGGTTTACATCTACAAACTAGAAAAGCACTCAGAGAGCACAGACCTCCGCCAAGGCACATCAGTCCATAACTTTCTGAGTTATGTTGCATACAGACAGGCAGGCAGACAGACAGACAGGCAGGCAGACAGACAGACAGACAGACAGACAGGCAGACAGACAGACAGACAGACAGACAGACAGGCAGGCAGGCAGAGACAAACCAACGCTGGCAAAAACATAACCTCCTTGGCGGAGGTAACTATCCATTCAAAACATGTGAATAACATGAACAAACTGAAAAAATAAGTGTAATTTTAACAATATTCTGCCTCAGTTTATCATTTACACATGTACATTATAACATACAGATCACAGTGGATCTACAAACACACAAAACATTTAGTAACAGACTGAATATTGTTCAAATTGTACTTACTTCTCTTAAAACATTTCAGGTTGTTCATATTTGTTCAGGTTATTCACATTTTTGGTGAAATGATACTTTGTTTTAGTGTAAATACATGAAAATATTTATATTTACAAAGAAAGAAATATGGAGTTGTCATTATTTATATGTTACTATGATAGTATTTTACTGGTCCTGCCCACCTGAGATTGAATTGGTCTGAATGTGGAACCTGAACTAAAAGGATTGTTCATATCTTCAGTGTAATTTTTGCATTTCACAAATTCATCCCTAGGGCCGGACTGGACCCTTTGGAGGGCCGGATTTGGCCCCTGGGCCGCATGTTTGACACCTGTGATGTAAACAGTCTAATCTGATCTGTTTGATCAGATTACAGCAGTAATCTAGTAATCTGATTATGAAAAATAGGATTAACACACCTGGATTTGTCCCCAATACACTGATGTCTTCCTCCATGTATATAGTTTAATCGGATTTATTTTTGTTTTTCACATCTGAACATGTGTCAAAACAATTAAAACTGTACAAAATGGAAGTTACAAATTCAAATTTGAGTCAAAGACAACAGCAGGAAGTTTACGTACGAACGCCGAAAGAAATCCCATTAATGGACTGGAGTGTCTAAACCAGAGTTTATGATTATCGCATTTCTGAAGTGCATGTAAACGCATCAGATCTGATTATTACAATTATCAGATTACTAACAGTTATTAGATTTTTATGGCCATGAAAACAGGCTCAGTGTTCAACCACAACCAGGTTCATTAAATCGCATTAATATTCCACATAAAAGCACTTTTTGGCAGGACAAGTCTAGATTTACTTTACTTTACTTGACATTTTCATTTGTTCAGGTTATTCACATTTTTTGTAAAAGTATATTTTGGTAATGTAAACATTTTCATGTAATTAAATACTTTTTTACACTAAAAACAAACAGAAAATTTGGGGTTGTCATTATTTATACGTTATTCTGATAATATTTTTCTCATTTGACCCACTTGAAATCTAATTGGACTGTATGTGTCTGTATGTGGAACCTGAATTAAAATGATTTTGACACCAATGATTGTTGACAACTTCAATGTAATTTTTGTATTTCACAAATTCATCCAGCGGGCCAGACTGAACCCTTCTGGGGGGCCGGATTTGGCCCCCGGTCCACATGTTTGACACCTGGGTTCTAGAGCAGGGTGTCAAACTCATTTTAGTTCAAGGGCCACATTCAGCTGAATATGATCTAAAGTGGACCGGACCAGTAAAATAATCCGACTATATAATGCACGTTCTGTGTCCGTCCGATCGATGTCCCGATGTTGCAGCCCAGGAGGGCGTTTGTACAGGTTTTCCTCCGCCTTCACGGGCCCGATCGCCACCAAACTTGCCAAATGAATAGAAACTTTACCTGACTATCTACTAGGCACAATTTTTTGTCCGTATTCAAATGTTGTGAGGTATTCTGGGCGATTTTAGCCTCTCATGCTATCGTACAATGGCACCACGGGTACAATGCTGCTAGTATAAATAATAGGATAAGAACTTTGGAGTGAAAAAAGTAAATTCCGAAATGAAAACGTTTACATCTACAAATTGTACTTGAACATAACATGAACAAATCTGAACAACCTGAAAATTCATTAGTAAAATAAGTGCAATGTTAAGAATATTACGCCTTCGTTTATCATTTATACATGCGAATCACAACTTAGAGATCACAGTGGATCTACAAATACACAAAACATCTAATAACAGGCAGAATATTATTAAAGCTCCACATACTTCTCTTAAGACATTTCAGATATTCACATTTTTTGTTAAAGGCTAGTCTGTAAATGTAAATATTTTTGTGTAATTTTACTTATTTTTACCCTAAAACAAAGAGACAAATTTATAGTTTTCATTATTTGTTGGTTATTATGAGAGTATTTTACTGGTTCTGATCCACTTTAGACTGAAATGACCTAAAATGATTTTAACATCCTTGACTGTTTACATCTTCAGTGTAATTTTTGCATTTCACAAATTCATCCCGTGGGCCGGATTGGACTCTTTTGGGGGGCCGGATTTGGCCCCCGGGCCGCATGTTTGACACCTGTGTTGTAGAGTGAGTCCAAACAGTCAGTGAGACAGTCTAATAATACAGTGAGCTCCATAAGTACCTGCACAGAAACACCGTGTCTGCTCCTCCGGCTCCTTCCTTCTATTGCTTTGGACGACGGCCAGGCTAGAGCTGCCAGCTGTGTTCTGTTCTGGTGGTCCGCTCAGCCAAACCCAAGGAACTAAGTTGGAACACTCACACAACTTGCAATTTCCTCGTATTACGTATCTTCTGGGGGATGCAGCCAGATAAATAAGTCAAACTCTATTTTTTTTTTTCCAAGCAGAACTGTAAGCTTTGCCAACAGAAAATATTTTACATTTCTCTCTACCTTTCTTACTCAAAGAAAAAAATGTGGGAAATGAAAAAAAAATACATAAAAAAAAAAATCTAGCAGAACTAAATGATTTTCACCCCACTTAAGATGTGCAGAATGTGGTGGCCCAGAGGTGCAACAGCCCAAAAAATTATCCCTGTAAGAAAAAAAAAAGACATCAGCCCAAAAAATGATCCACTATAAGAAAAAAAAGAGAACAGCCCAAAATTTTTTGGGCTGTTGTCTTTTTTTCTTATAGTGGATCATTTTTTGGGCTGATGTCTTTTTTTCTTATAGTGGATAATTTTTTGGGCTGTTGTCTTTTTTTTCTTATAGTGGATCATTTTTTGGCCTGTTGCACCTCTGGGCCACCGTAGTAGTAGGTAAATGACGACTGTTTCTTTCACTGAGCTCAGGGTTTGTGGTTTTTAGCATCTGCTTTCTCACTCTCCTTCAGTTGGATTAAGTGAAAATGTAGTGTGGAAAAAATATACATGAAATGGAACTGATTTAACACCCAGCTGATCACTCATCCCTCTGTGTGCACACATGCCAGTTCCTCTAAATATTTCCCACTCGCTGCCTCAGACTGATTCTGTGGCCAACACAGCAGCCGCTAAATCCTCAAAGAGATAAACTGAAAAAAAAGAAAAAAAAAAAAATGCAGGTCGAGTGTAGACAGAAACAAAGTGAGTCTGGTGTTTTAATGGGCTGTGGATCTGGAGCTGTCACTGCCGCTTGTGCCAAAAGTACTAAAGAGTCGACTAAATTAACTAAAACTCAGTTACAGCTTGATAATAAGACCCAGAAAATGACTTAGAATAAATACATGGTGGTATTTTCTTTTTTCAGTCAATGGGGAACAAACACTAAATGATTTACATGAACTAAAGGCAGCAGCGAGGAGTCACTGAGCCTGTTTACATATGACTGTAACAGTCTAAATACTGTTAGGAATCAGAAAACTGTAATCATCAGATCTGACATGTTTACATGCACTTCAGAAATGTGATAATCATAAACCCTGGTTTAGACCAAGGTTATAGGTTTTGGATTTTTTATAGTTTAGTTTTATTTAGTTTTGCATAGAGGTGTAAGAAAATATTGGTTCTGCAATATATCACGATATTTAATTTTACAATACTGTATTGATATTAAAAAGTACTGTATCAATATTTGTAGGTATTTATTCAAATGCAGATATTGTGGAGGTCCATTTTTGTTTTTGTTTATATTTTACTTATTATTATTTAACACTCTTTTATTAAATAATGTTAGTTCCTTTGTTGGGATTGCACAAAAATACTGTTCTGATGTTAGTTCAGAACTAATAGAATATGAACATTTGAACAGGATCTGAAACTGTAACGTCTGTAAAACAGAATTTCAGTTTGAACACAGGAACATTTTGTGATAGAACATTAGATCCTGTTGTGATCAAATAAAAATGTGTTTAGTATTTGTGCATATTTCTGGTGTAATTCAATTCTTCCAGGAAATAATCACTTAAAAAAAAGAAACAAACAAAAAATTGCCTTTTTAACAGTATCATGATATATCATGACATATCGTATCGTGATCCTAGTATTGTGATTTGTATCATATTGCCAGATTCTTGCCAATACACAGCCCTAGTTTTGACTTTGTTTCCTCTAATTCACTTAGTTTTAATTAGTTTTTAGAGCAGGTTTGCTAGTTGTTATTAGTTTTCATTTTTAGCTTACCAGCCAATAGGCTGTAAGCTATTGTCGTCATGCGGCCTCCGGCGTCGTGTGTTGTCCGTTACAAAACTTTCAATTGTCTTCTTCTCGTACAATTCCGATTGACTTCAAACTTGGTATACAGCTTCTTTATGATGATGTCAACAAAAGTTAGTGAAATTATTTGGATCCGGATCCGATTCTGGATTTGGTGCGACTACGAAAAATTTCCCCATTATAAGAGATGGGAAGTGCCGGTAAGCTACAGGGCCATTGGTCCTATTTTTTTCTAAAGGCTTAGTTTTAGCTTAAATTTAGTATTAATTTTAGTTTTTTTAAAAATATATTTTCTCTTCTTCTCCGTCATATTCAAATAAATCCCAGACAGGACTCTGCTGCTTTAGTCTCCATGTTTCCAGGTAGAGTGGGGACTGGAAACCACAAGTGAACACAAGTGACGGACCAACAAGTACCGTATGGTGCCGCTAGCTACAATCGCTAGAGCGAATTAAATCGCTTTCATATCAATCCGACACTGACAAAGATGAAAAGTAAGGGAATTTTATCCATAATTTTTATATGTTTTAGTTAGTTTTATAAGCACACAAAACAGTTTCAGTTAGTTATCGTTTTTTTCTTTTAAATATAGTTTTTATTTATTTCAGTTAATGAAAATGTTTTTACAATTCTAGGCTTCGTCATTTCGTTAGTTTCGTTAACAATAATAACCTTGACCAGGATTAGAAGAAGACGGTACAGTACGGATGGGTGTGGGACAGTGTAAGATGAGTGATCCACATGCAGTTCTATTTGAACCGGTGGATCCGTGTGAAACCATGGCTTACGTTGGTGTCACTACTGTGGGTCCATCACAGGTTTAAGGTCCGTGGTCATGACACGGACTTCTGTCAAAGACCGCCGTCACAGTTAGGAGGAGCAAACTCTCATGTAAAGTTAGGGCAAAAAACTGTATTTTAATTATGGAAAATTTCCGTATTTTTATGAGATGGTTATTTTCCATTATTTTACAACAGTTTTTCGGCACCTCTGCTGCCAGAATATTACTATTTTTTATGGGGGGATTTTTTACAGTGTGGATGGACTGGTCCTGAATAAGGGTGAATATTTGGTCCAGTGTCTGGACTGTCACTCTCATTCCTGCTGTTACTTTGGAAGTGCCTCTCTCTACCTGAAGCAACAAACAACCTCCGAGCTGTAACTAGACTCTGAACATCACGTTTGATAAATATGTCTTTTTATGTGCGGTTTAGTTGGGAATCAGTCACTTCAATCACAACATGCTTTCTCATGCACATGTTCCACCAAACCCACTTCCCTTCAGAGACGACTTTACAAATATACTGAGTCCTGCACTTGGTATTACCCAAGATAAAGAGAATTGGTTTAAAAAAAAAAAAAAAAAAAGTGGTCCAACATCTCAGAAAACTTCGGCCTTTATTCTAGAATGATAGTGGAAGGTACCGGTCCTTTGTACAAAGACAGAGATGCAGACAGACCTGGACAGGCAGGACTACAGGTTCTACAGCAGGGCTGTCAAACTCATTTTGGTTCAGTTCCAGATTTAGCCCAATTTGATCTGCAGCGGGCCAGACCAGTAAAATAATGACTTAATAACCTATATATAAAGACAAATCCAAGTTTTTCTTTTTGTTTTAGTACAAAAAACCCCCAATTAAATTATGAAAATATTTACATTTTACAAAAAAGATGTGAATAACCTGAAAAAACAGAAATTTCATATGAAAAATTAGTGTAATTTTAACAATATTATGCCTCAACTTATTATCTATACATGTACATTTACACACAGTGTTCCCTAAACATTTGGGAACAGGCAGAATATTGTTCAAATTTTGGAGTTTGGAACTAAAATTTGAACAATTTCTACAATATTCCATCTGTTATTATTAACACGACTACAGATCACAGTGGGTCCATAAATACACCAAACATTTAGTAACAGGCAGAATATTGTTCAAATTGCACATTTCGGGTTCTTCATCTTTGTTTTTTTATGTATTTATTTGCATTTTATTGTGAAAGAATTGTTTTGTAAATGTAAATATTTTCACAGTGTAATGTTTTTTTTTTTTGCTTAAATTTTTTCCACATAATTTTTCACAAAGAAAATTTGTCGTCATTATTTATGGGTTATTGTGTTGTTCTTTTGACTGTAGATCACATTGGTCTGTATGTGGAACCTGAACCCAAAGGATCTGGACAACCTGGACTATTCAGGTTCATTTTTGCACTTTCATCCTGCAGGGCCGGAATAGAACTTTTGGCGGGGGGCCAGATTTAGCCCCCGGGCCGCATGTTTGACACCTGTGTTCTACAGTTAGAGCCCCCAGTTGTTAGACCTTGAACCTCACATTGGAAATCAATAAGTTCTGACACACCTGAAACACTTCTGGTGCCACTCCATATGAATGAACACCAGTTAAGAAGATTCTGTCACTTCCACCACATGCTGTGGGCTCAGAGGTGCCTCCTCCTCACATAATTATTACACACAAAATGGGTTCAGAAATGTTTTTTCCTGCATTAATAATGATGCAAATATGTGGTTTATTTGTAAAGGCAAATTGCAAACTTTCTGTTGGAGTTAGCTCAGAGGTGTCAACGTATGATTTGTCGGGCTTGATGAAACAAAACTTTTGGCGTTGGTTTCGTGTATCTGCGATTTTCCTACTGGCCGCTAGGGCCGTTTTTGTGGCTCTATGGGGCGCTAGAGAGCTCATTTTGGCACCTATGTGGTTAATTTTTACATTTTATCAAATTTATGTGACGTGTGCCAAATTTGGTGAGTTTTTGAGTACGTTTAGGGGGGCAAATTCCAGTTTAAATTGGCGGTGGGAGAAAAATAATAATAATATAAAAACAAATGAAAAACAATAGGGGACAGACAAAATGGGTTCAGAAATGCTTTTTCCTGCATGAAATAATGGTGCAAATATGTGGTTTATTTAAATTTATATTCCTCCCAAATTTTGGGGAATGAGAAAAGAACTCTTAAATACATATGCAATAAGGCCAACTGTAAAAAGAACTGCATCCACGCCTTTACAGTACTAACCATGACAGCAGCATGTGGCTATGACGTTAAACAAGGGTCCAAAATATCCAAAAGCTCCAAATGTGGATATTTTTTGGAGTTTGGAGGGAAATGAAATGGTGTCACTGGCCACCAGCTGAGATGAAATATATTCTATGAGTCAGTGGAAAATTAAGATAAATAGAAAGATTAAATCCCAGCAGAAACTACCTGAATGACAGGCTGACACAGATGTAACTTTAAGCTAACAGAAATCAGACTGCAGACCCAGCGCATTCATTACTGAACTGGACAATTTTAGCTGAACTCCTAACACATACTAATGCAACATCTTGGATTTCAAATTACGCCCAAAACATGGACAAGAGGAGACAGATTTTTAATTTGATTTGCCCATTTAAGATGAATTTGCAACGACTTCAGGTATTTTTTAGACCAGGGGTGTCAAACTCATTTTCTTTCAGGTTCCACATTTAGCCCAATTTGATCTTCAGTGGGCCGGACCAGTCAAATAATAGCATAATAACCTATAAATAATACCAGTCAAATAATAGCATAATAACCTATAAATAATACCAGTAAAATAATAGCATAATAACCTATAAATAATACCAGTAAAATAATAGCATAATAACCTATAAATAATACCAGTCAAATAATAGCATAATAACCTATAAATAATACCAGTAAAATAATAGCATAATAACCTATAAATAATACCAGTAAAATAATAACATAATAGCCAACTCCAAATTTTTTATATGCAAAAAATAACATTAAATTATGAAAACATTAACATTTTACAAACTTTCCAAACAAAAAAGATGTGAATAACCTGAAAAAAAAAAAGAAATTTCTGAAGAAAAATAAGAAATAATAATAAGAAAAACGTGATCAATATTCTGCCTCAACTTATGATTTGTACATGTGCATTACAGATCAGATCTACCAAGACACAAAACAGGCAGAATATTGTTAAAATTGCACTTATTTTTCTTTAGACATTTCAGGTTGTTCAGGTTATTGACGTTTTATTGTTAAAGGATATCAGAATTTAACGTTTTTTGCAATAAATCAAAGAGAAAAAAATTGGTGCTGCCATTATTTAGAGGCATGATGTCATATGATTTTTTTCACATTTAACCAAGAAGAAAATTTGGAGTCATTATTTCTAGGTTATTATGCTATTATTTTCCAGTTTGATGCCCTTGACTGTTAATATCTTCTGCACTTTGCAAATTCATCCCGTGGGCTGGATTAGAACCTTTGGCGGGCCGGTTTTGGCCCCCAGGCCGCATGTTTGACACCTGTATTTTAGACAAACAAATGCAAATTACTGGCCAGTAAAACCATTTTTGGCCTAATGTTTTGTTTTACCTGCCACTGGCCGATGAGCGAAAAACGTATTTTTGGAAAAAGAGACATTAACGCTAAAGATTCAACACAGCTCGGCCCAACATTCATCCCTGAGGTAATTTACAGCATCTAAAAATTTCCTTCACATATTTCCTTTTCATTCATCCACACACATTTTTCTGCTCGCAAAAACAAAGCATTTAAACAGGCTGCTCAAAAAAAAAAAAAAAATACAAGCACATTTGGAATTTATTTTTGCAAACCAAACGTACAGAGGATGGACTCTGTATCAGCTGCTCACACGTGCATCAGTCTCAACCAGGGAACTATGGAGCCGGTTTAGGGTCGTAAGTTTTATATATGAAAATATAAAATTTGAAACAAAAAATTTAAGTTTTGATCTTGAATTTTGAAAAATACAACAATGTATTCAAATTAAAAATAAGTGTATGAAAAGTTTTTTTCAGGTTAAATATAATTTTGATTCACTTTGGTAATTATTTTGAATAAATTATTTATTTTCATTTTTCACTTTCATATATATTTTAATATTTGATTTTTTTTTTTTTTTTTTTTTCAGTTGCATGTTTTATCTTTTCAGATTCCGATCTTATTTTTTATGGTTTCAAATCTTATTTTTTCACTTTCAGATCTTTTTTTGCTTTCAAATCTTTTTTCACTTTCAGATCTCTTTTTTTTCGTTTTCAAATCTCTTTTTTTTCGCTTGTTCAACTTTTGGCCCTGATGGTGGAATAAGATTTAAAACCGTAAAAAATAAGAGCTGAACCTGAAACGATAAAACATGCAACTAAAAAAAATAATAAAACCTCAAATATTAAAATATATATGACAGTGAAAAATGAAAATAAAAAATTTATTCAAAATAATTACCGAAGGGAATCAAAAATATATTTAACCTGAAAAAAACTTTTCATACACTTATTTTTAATTTGAATACATTGTTGTATTTTTCAAACTTCAAGATCAAAACTTAAATTTTCAGTTTCAAATTTTATATTTTCATATACAAAACTTATGATCCTAAATCAGCTCCACACTTTTCTTACAGTGTCAAGTATCTAACCTTTTAACTCTGGTCTTCCTCAGATTAGCTTGAACTGTGGCTTTGCTCCATGGTATTAAAGAACAGACAGACTCCCGCCGTCAGCAGCAGGTGCATGGACTCGTAGAGTAATTTGGGTGAAAAGACGCTCCATATGAAGAGGTGGTAGCGCAGAACAGTCACCAGCACGATGTAGGCTGCAGCTGGCACCGACCTCAGCAGGGCCAAACAGTAGCAGCCGTGGCCCACCGCGACGGGGCTCCTGCAAACAAGGAAGAGGATTCATTAGAGCAGAGGGGACGCACTGCAGCAAATACACCAGTCTGAGCCGAGAAAACCACCTCCTGTCGAGGAACGACCAGGGATGGAACCATGACTGCTGGAATGACAAACTGGTGAAAGTCCCAACAGTTTGTATGAACGTTTAAATTCTAATTATCATGATAAGCATGTTTGATTACCGCACTTCTATCTATCTATCTATCTATCTATCTATCTATCTATCTATCTATCTATCTATCTATCTATCTATCTATCTATCTATCTATCTATCTATCTATCTATCTATCTATCTATCGTTCTATCTATCGTTCTATCTATCGTTCTATCTATCTATCGTTCTATCGTTCTATCTATCTATCGTTCTATCGTTCTATCGTTCTATCTATCGTTCTATCTATCGTTCTATCTATCTATCGTTCTATCTATCTATCTATCTATCTATCTATCTATCTATCTATCTATCTATCTATCTATCTATCTATCTATCTATCTATCTATCGTTCTATCGTTCTATCTATCTATCTATCTATCTATCTATCTATCTATCTATCTATCTATCTATCTATCTATCTATCTATCTATCGTTCTATCGTTCTATCGTTCTATCGTTCTATCGTTCTATCTATCGTTCTATCTATCGTTCTATCGTTCTATCTATCTATCGTTCTATCTATCTATCGTTCTATCTATCGTTCTATCTATCTATCTATCTATCTATCTATCTATCTATCTATCTATCTATCTATCTATCTATCTATCTATCTATCTATCTATCTATCTATCTATCTATCGTTCTATCTATCGTTCTATCTATCTATCTATCTATCTATCTATCTATCTATCTATCTATCTATCTATCTATCTATCTATCTATCTATCTATCTATCTATCTATCTATCTATCTATCTATCTATCGTTCTATCTATCTATCTATCTATCTATCGTTCTATCGTTCTATCTATCTATCGTTCTATCTATCTATCTATCTATCTATAAAAAATAAACTAAAACAACTCAAACTTGATCTGGAAAATGGTTAATCAGTGTCCATAAGGTTCCATCTTTAATGCACATTTGTATGTTTGGTGCTTACATGGTAATATTTGAAAGTTTCTGCCAAAAGAAACTACATTGTGCTGTCATTTTATTTTTTCAAAATACAACTTGGTTAAATTATTTCAGTGTGTGTATTAGTACTTTTTGAACAATTTGAGCACAAGTGCAACAATACCACGATAATAATGATACCCGTGATAATTTTGGTCACAATAACAGTGATGTGAAATTTTCATATCATTACATCCCTTGTATCAACGTACACATTTCTGAGTGAACCAAGGTCACCCTAACTTGCTTTATGTTTTTCTCAAAGATATGTGATGCCATTCAATCAATAAAGCTGCAAATTTACTGATGAGTCAGAGCCAAGGCCACATTTTCACATTTTGGAGTTTCTACCTTGCCCATGTTCCCAGGAGAACAGTCTGATCCAATTATCTCCTCTCAATAATACGGATTGCTGGCAAATTCTGATAAAGAAGTTAATGACTTTAAAAACCTGCATGATGGGGGGGGGGGGTGCAGCAGAGAGATTAGGAGCTGATGATGTAAAACCAAACACACACACACAAAGATGCACAAAGACGCGCACATGTATAGATTCCGACTACATCTCCTAGTTTTGAAATAAACAAACCCAAACCCCCTCTGACGCAGTGAACGACATGCGTGAATGAGCACAGGATCGGTGTTCATTCAAACAGGCAGGAGTCCCAGCTGAGGGGGAGGAACTTCAAACCTTTTCCCAACATAAGAGAAGGCACGCTGCTCAAGTAGGAGAAATGGGAACGGGTCCAGTTTGGAGGTGGAAATTCAATCAGAGGGCTGGTTAACACACTGCCGTTCACACACTACAGCACAACAATGAGGACACACAAAACTGTGCACTGAAATAAACGACTACAGCCAAGTGTCCTGTTTCTGCCCCGCTCTAGGGCTTTGGTCTCATATTTATCTGTACATAAACAAGAAATCATGTTCACAGTCCATGTGTTGAAGCAAAATTTGACAAAACCAGATTAAAATGACTACAAAAGTGCATTTGATAGCTACATTCACACAGTAATTTGATCAATAAAAACTCCAGGGTGAGATGCAGACCAATGCTAGCTAGCTTAGCATGCAGGTGTTAGCAAACAAAACATCTGTCTTGTGTCTAAAATTACTTAAAAGTTTTTATTCATAGTGTGCAGTTTTTCATCTGACGAAAATGTTAAGGGCATATAAAATATTAAAAACTCTGTTCAAATTGGACCATATTTTATATTTTAGTGGATGAAACCCAGTACAGAACTACTACTGAACTGAGTAACTAAGGCTTCATCTGTGCTGTGTCCACTTCACTTAAGGATAACAGGCCTTTTTTTCCTCAAATCACAGACATACTTGGACATTGTCTTCTCAACAGCCTCCTCACCAAACCCTCACCCACTCTGAAAAACAAAACTGCAGCCTCCATAATGTCATATTATTCCTTCAAAGCTAAATGAATCTAAGTTTCATTTAAAATGAGGTATTTTTTATTCAGTTTGTTTCACAGTATAAAACAAATCACCAGTTGAACTTAATTACCTGAACTACTTATTTGGAAGAAAACACATAGGGGAAGAGCCCAAGTGAAACCTCCATTATATTTCCTCCTTCCCTGAGCGGTGGGGGTGCAGTCAAACACAGTCCTACAGTAAGAACACAAGGTCAACGCTGGAGCTCACAGTACCTGTGTGAGCTCTCAGGGATAGAACAGTACAGTTTGTTTCTTGCACTAAATGTCAGGTAAATGATAGAGGAAATACGACCAAACACGACTGTTTTGATTACTGATGTTGTTTACCTTCACGGGCCTGTCTCTAATCTCCATAAAATAACACCCAGGTTGTAAAATAAAAGCTGACAGCCTCTACAGTGGGAGCTCTTCAGCTGACGGCTGTCTGTTTACGTATGTGTTCCGACTAAAAGGAACTACTAAAACATTCATGTGCAACTGCAAAGGGGGGGCTAAACAGTCAGAAAAAGCACCTAACACTGATGAATGAGGTGACTCTTCATTTATTGAGTCATTTATTTGTTTATTGATATTTTTCAGTTTTTCCAAGTATATTAGGTCATATTTAATGTGTTAGACTAGAATCACAATTTTGCAGTTTACATACATGTCTGTGCACAGCTGCCCCCCCCTTCAAAATATCTACACTCTCCTGTTTGGTTGGACCACCTTTAGCTCTAATTACATCACACTTTCTTCAAAGCACTACTTCAATAAGCTTATACAGTGTACAGTGTTTATTTAGATAATTTTTCTGGGCACATAATGTTGTGACCCTAGACCTGACAGTAACCCCCAGACCATCACACTGCCCCCACAGGCTTGTACTGTAGGAACTAGGCATGATGGGTAATCACTTCATCTGGATCTCTTCTCATCCTGATGTGTCCATCACTGTGGAACAGGGTCAGTCTGGACCACATGACCTTTATCCAGTGAAACACAGTCCAGTCTTTGTGTTCTCTATCAAACTGATGATAGTTTCAGAAATGAGAAACTACTGCATTAGTTTGGCTTAAAGAACGGGTTACAGATATGAAACATATAAATCCAACGGAAGGATCTGAGTTAAACCCAGGTATCTCTCTCTCTCTCTCTCTCTCTCTCTCTCTGTATATATATATATATATATATATATATATATATATATATATATATGTGCATATTATATTATATTAGGGTGCATCACTTGCCCCAATGTTGGAAATTCAACTTGTACTCAGTTTTAAAATATGACAATACCAATTACAAGAAAATCTGTGGAATTAGCTCGATTGCATAATCTCTACCGGGTCCACTAAGCCTTTTAAGTCATGTCCTAGTGCTGTCCATAATGCCAAAGCAGAAAAATCTGTTTTTCACAAATAACTTAAAAAATAATGCATTTAGGGCTATAGTGTCAATGACAGTTGAATATAAATGTGGCTATTGCGCAACTTCATTACTTTCTGAGATGTGACAGTTTTTGAGTGGTTTTAATAATTATCCAGACTTCTTCATTTTTCTATGGAAAGTTCTTGCTGCTATGTAGGGTTGACTGATGAGATGAGAGAGACACAGAGGGTGTGCTCTTTCTGTAGTGATATAGTACAGTTGGTTTTAAAGTTTATATATCTATATTTATATTTTTTAACCCCATTACACATTAATATGAAACCTTCTCAGAATTCTTTACATACTTATGACAGCCAAAATCCTGTCTTGTCTGTGTTTTGACTTCCAAAACAAAGCCAAATGAACAGTCTGTTGAAGTGTAATACTGTTGAGGCCACTACGTACTGGCTTCAAAAACACCCATCATCTCCCATAGACTCAACCTGCCTTCAAAATGTCAGGTCAAAACATCAACGGTGTGAACAGAATCAGAATTCACATACTTCTGATTTCATATGACAGTCACAGACCTACTTAAAAATCTTTCATATAGTTTTAACCTAATAATCAGCATGTTGCAATGGAATTTTGGACGCTGCTTTTGTCTCTAACCACCACATTCTAGAAGGTAAACGACACTTGAGACAAATTAGATGAAGTTCTAGGATGGTGTTTTCTGAGATACTATGCATAAAAGAATGGGATGGACAGAAAATCTGAAACAATAATCTTTATGAGTCAGTGACAGTCCAAATAAATATTTGCAGACAGTCGGGAAAACCTGAAGACACAACTCATCAAAAAACTTGTGACTGTGTTCATGATGCAAGTGATGATGTTGTTTACCTGTTTTAAAGACTGTAAACAACTACAGAAAATCTCTTGTTCAAATTATGATGGTTGACGGTTTGACAGTGTCAGTGGAGAACTGTTGAGGAGCTATTGATCAAAGTCCATTTCCAGCACTTACCTTGTGTTGGAGCTGCTGATGCTGCAGTGAATTCTAAATGACTTTCAGACTACAGTAGATCTGAGTTTCATTTGTCAAGTGTCTCTAAGTGCACATTACCAAGGTTCTAATAGTTTTGGATTTTTCATTATAGTTTAGTTTTATTTAGTTTTGACTTTTTTGATCTAATTCAGTTAGTTTTAATTCGTTTTTAGAGCAGGTTTGCTAGTTTTTATTAGTTTTTATTTTTTCTAAATGCTTAGTTTTAGTTTTTATGGAAGTAAATCTGTCTCATCACATTTTGAATTATAAAAGCTACTGAATTTGTAACACTGAATTTTTTTGCACTGAAATTAAGTATCAGCATTTTTTTGTCTCTCAATTTAACTTTGTTCATAAATTTAGAATAAAAAAAAAATTCAGATGCAAAAAATTCAGAAGCAAAAAACTGAGACGCAAAAAATTCCAATTACACATCCAGGACACCAAGGATAAGCAATCGATTCTATCTCAAGTCAAACCGACAGCCAATCAAGTTACGTTAGGTTGGTCAAGTGACACCGATGCAGGAAGACAGTCAGTGCGATTGTGTGATCTGAATTTTTTGCTTCAGAATTTTTTTGCATCTGAATTTTTTGCTTGATTTTTTTTCCTTCTGAATTTTTTGCGTCTGAATTTTGTAGTTCTAAATTTTTTGCAACTGATTTTTTGCTTCCGAATTTTTTGCTTTTGAATTTTTTGCTTCTGAATTTTTTTTTATTCTAAATTTAAGAAAATAGTTGAATTCAGAGACAAAAATTTCAGATACTTAATTTCAGTGCAAAAAAAAAAATTCAGTGCTAGAAATTCAGTAGCTTTTATAATTCAAAATCTGATGAGACAGATTTACTTCCATAAGTTTTTTCATTTCTTTTATGTTCCTCACCATCACATTCAAATAAATCCCAGACAGGACTCTGCTGCTTTAGTCTCCATGTTTCCAGGTAAAGTGGGGACCAGAAGACAACTCTAAACCACAAGTGACCAGAAGTGACGGACTGTGAAGTACCGTATGGTGCTGCCAGATAAAACTGCTTGAGCGAAATAAATTGATTTCATATCAATCCGACGTTGACAAAGACAAAAATGAATGGAAATTTATCCATATTTCTTATACATTTTAGTTGGATTGTAAGCACACAATACAGTTTCAGTTAGTTATCCTTTTTTTTCCTTTTAATTATAGTTTTTATTTATTTCAGTTAACGAAAATGTTTTTTCAATTCTAGTTTTCGTCATTTCGTTAGCTTTCCTTAACAATAACAACCTTACACATTACAGGTGGAGTTTACGTGGGAAGCATCCTCCTATGAATAGTGACAAAAAGAAAAACGGTCCGCTATCCCACACTTAAATGCAGTGTGTTATGTTTACAAGCTGAGTTCGATATGATACGAGCTTCAGGGGCATCACTAAAGTGGAGCAGGGCCCCTTTAGTGTCTGTACAGGAGTGTGTGTTGCAGCACTGTCAGGTACAGACCAAACAATATTTAGATCACAGGTGTCAAACATGCGGCCCGGGGGTTAAATGTGGCCTGCCAAAGGGTCCAGTCCGGCCTGTAAGATGAATTTGTGAAATGCAAAAATTACACTGAAGATATTAACAATCAAGGACTTTAAAATGATTTTAACTCAGATTCCACACACAGACCAATTAGATCTCAAGTGGGTCAGACCAGTAAAATACTATCTTATTAAACCTATAAATAATGAAAACAGCAAATTTTCTCTTTCTTTTAGTGTAAAAAAAGTAAAATTACATGAAAATGTTTATATTAACAAACCATTCTTTTACAAAAAATGTGAATAACCTGAAATGTCTTAAGATAAGTAAATGCAATTTGCAAAATGCAACAATTAAAAATGCACAAAACATTTATGCATTTTTAATTGTAATGTAAATTGTAATGCACATGTGTAAAGGATAAACTAATAATCTGAGGTGTAATATTGTTAAAATTGCACTTGTTTTACTTTTCTTTTTAAAGCTGGAAAAAATTAAGTTTTCCGTTCATGGACAAATTAATTTGTTTTCTCAACAATGGAATCCTTTTTTCTCTACTGTCAACAAGAGTGTCCTGCTGTCTCCTATGTCCTCTTGATGGGGAAATGTGTTGTTAGTTTACATTATATTAACTCTGAATCAGCCCTGAGTATTGTAAAGAGGAGTTGATAACATTATTTATCTTGTTCTTTTTGTTGTGTTTTTTTTTTTTTTTTTTTGGTTTGTTTTTGGGGTTTTTTCTTATTATTTTGGGGGTTAAATAGGTTTGTTGTATAATTTGTTTGTATAAAAACAAAAAAAATAGTGCACTTGTTTTTCTGAAGATGTTTCCAGTTGTTCATGTTATTCAGATTTTTGTAGATGTAAACAGCATCATAATTTAATTGTAGTTTTTTCACTGTTAATATTTTACTGGTCCGTCCCCACTTGACATCATATTGGGCTGTATGTGGCCCCTAAACTAAAATGAGTTTGACACCCCTGATGTAGATGATTTGGGCTACAGAGGGTAAAACCACAGTGAAAGCACCACCAACACCTTCCATAATCAGCATCTGAGGGCAGATCAATGGTGCTGTCAGGCTAAATGCAATTTACTGCAGTTTAGATTCATGACTGAACCAGATCGATACAGGAGCAGTGTCTGATTTAGTTTTCTTAGGAGTAACATTTCAGGCAGTAATCACAGTTTTTCAACAGGAATCTGAGGGGGACTGGTTACCGTGGTGCTGGCCACTCCCTGATCTAAACCCTTCTCCGTGCAGGATCGGGTCAGGATCCCCAAAGGTCATTTCCTGTCATGTGATCGTAGGAAGAGGGACGCTAAACGCCTAAATAAGCAACCTTTCAAATGGGAGGGGACAGGAGAATGACAGCTGTGTTACACTTTCATCTGACCTGTTACAGTAAACCTCCAAGCATCAGTGTGGTTTTAGTTTTCATTCTGAACCAAGGGAGTAGGTTTGATTCTGACACTGGTGTGGACACAAAAGTGCTCCGAGGCAGCACTCCGGAAAGTTGATGTTTTTTCGCATTTTCATTATTTCACGTCACGTAGAGCTGATCAAACAAGCAAACAATCATAGTCAGCAAAACAATTCAGTAACTGACATGTTGATGATGCATGTCTGAATATCTACAGACAATACAAGAATTTAATGCATTCTACATTCTTCTCATGACTAATAAATCCATTATTTGAAATCAACTGTGAATTTCCAGCCTCTCCTCCTCTACCTCCTCCTTCTCTCCTCCTCTTCCTCCTCCTTCTTCTCCTCCTCTACCTCCTCCTTCTTCTCCTCCTCTACCTCCTCCTTCTTCTCCTCCTCTACCTCCTCCTTCTTCTCCTCCTCTTCCTCCTCCTTCTTCTCCTCCTCTTCCTCCTCCTTCTTCTCCTCCTCTACCTCCTCCTTCTTCTCCTCCTCTACCTCCTCCTTCTTCTCCTCCTCTTCCTCCTCCTTCTTCTCCTCCTCTACCTCCTCCTTCTTCTCCTCCTCTACCTCCTCCTTCTTCTCCTCCTCTTCCTCCTCCTCTACCTCTCCTCCTTCTTCTCCTCCTCTTCCTCCTCCTTCTTCTCCTCCTCTTCCTCCTCCTTCTTCTCCTCCTCCTCTACCTCCTCCTCCTTCTCCTCCTTCTTCTCCTCCTCTACCTCCTCCTTCTTCTCCTCCTTCTTCTCCTCCTCTACCTCCTCCTCCTTCTCCTCCTTCTCCTCCTCTACCTCCTCCTTCTTCTCCTCCTTCTTCTCCTCCTCTACCTCCTCCTCCTTCTCCTCCTCTACCTCCTCCCTCCTCTCTACTCTGTCATCTGACGTAAATATGTTGATTCATGACATATGAACAGATTAAGGACACAGTGATCATACAGTTTGATGGTACAGTTACTGCCTAAGCTAAAAAAGGATTTTACTTTCAATT
This sequence comes from Sphaeramia orbicularis, assembly GCF_902148855.1. Taxonomy (NCBI): domain Eukaryota; kingdom Metazoa; phylum Chordata; class Actinopteri; order Kurtiformes; family Apogonidae; genus Sphaeramia; species Sphaeramia orbicularis. The sequence goes on from NC_043966.1 coordinate 51,700,246, forward strand.
ATTACATGTAATTTATTCCCTAAAAATATGGATAAAATTACATCTAGAATCACATTTAGAATCTGAAGTTTTACTGTATTTTTCCCACAAATTTTCTTTATTTGTGTTTTTTAAACAGTTGCTCTCTTCCATAGAAATACATGAAAATAATAAGTAAAAATAACTTTTAAAAGTGTGTCTGTTTGGTATTAAATAGTGTCTTTTATTCAGTATCTGTGCTGAGCCTCTACAGTTCTAGACCCTTGAACTAACTTAGACTTTGACTCCTGTAGAAGTGTCTTCTGACCAGTTTTCTCTTCTTTGACATCCTTTACATCCTAATTACCGGGTGCACACGCATGGGCGCAAACAAACACATGTCCAAATGTACATGTAAATGACACCTCTGATATTCAAATCTGCTCAGCTGATGTGACTCAGACAGAACAAATGCCAAACATGCCGACAACTTGCGTTAGCGGTCCAACTAGCAGGTTCCTTTCACAAGCAGATGGAGTGACAGCGGGGACGGCCAATCACATGTACGTTAGCAAAACCAAAGAGCCAATCAGAGAGTGATAATTACGTTAGAGGCGGGACTTCTAGCAGAGACCGACTGTGCCATAATCACTGACTAAACACTACGGACAGTGGTTGTATTGATAGGGACAACACAGTAGTGGATGGATATTGGTAGGACGGGTCCCTCGCGTCCCTATGCAATTCTACGCCCCTGTTCTGAACCCTCCACCTTTCTAGATGAATTCAGAAAAAAATAAAATCTGGAGCGCTCAGAAGTTCAACCAGGGATAACAAAGTAAACGGAAAAAAAGACCAAGGCAGCCTTCTACCAAAAACTGAAGAACACTTTCAGTCACATGGCTATCCCATAATGACAGTTTTCAAACAGACTGTGCTTGTGCAGGTTGAAATAGAGCTGGTTTACAGCTCATGGAAAATCAGCCCAATACTCACCTTAAAGAAGCTAGTTGTCATATATATATATATATATATATATATATATATATATATATATGTACATACATATATATATATTTCGAATATGGAAATGATACAAGCTTCCTGTTTGCCACCAACTGACTTCTTTGCACTACATAATAACATAATATAGAAATGAAAATTCAAGGAAGCATAAAATAATGATACACGCAAAATGAAAAGAAAAAAAAAAGTCATATTCGAAAAGGAGTGAGAAGAAGCCTATATAGCATATATTTCTTTATAAAAATTTTCCTTTTTATTGTAAGGGGGAGTTGATAACATTATTTATCTTGTTTTGTTTTTTTTTGTTATTGTTTTTTTTTTACTTTTTTTTTTTTATTTTTTTTTTAACTTTTTTGGGGTTTAATAGGTTTGTAGGTTTGTAGTATAATTTGTTTTTTATATATATATATATATATATATATATATATATATATATATATATATATATGTATATATATGTATATGTGTATATATATATGTATATGTGTATATATATGTGTATATATGTGTGTGTGTGTGTATATATATATATATATATATATATATATATATATATATATATATATATATATATATATATATATATATATATATATAGTGTCTGTGTGGTTCCTTATGTATAAGTATATGTTTATGTAAATGTATAATTTGAAATAATAATAATAATGAAAAAAAAAAATCAGACATTACCGAACACTGTCATCAATATTTTCATCAGAGTATGAATAAATGAATGAATAAATAACAGTTCAGGCATTATGTCAAAGGTGTTTATCCACTGAATTGCAGAAATACTTACAACAGTTTGCATGTAAACCATGGAACCATGAAGGGACCTGTGTGCTTTTACCACTGTGTAAAATGAGATGAGACCCCAGTCACTGTCCACTCTGCCCTTGGTCCAACCGCAGAGGGTGAAGCAGTGCTAAAGGTCCAACTAAAGGTCCATTTGTTTGGACAAATATAATGATAACAACAAAAATATCTTATAGAAGTTTAATTTCAGAGCTGATATTTATCCATTTAACATATTTTCTCGATAAAATCCCAAATCCCTTCAGTTCTTCCATCAGTATCTCTGTCATTGCACTGACAAAAACAGTGCTTTTAGACATTCCATGTTTTCTTTTCTGTCTGTTTTAGTCACATGACACACACAGGAGTTAGGACTGGATTACATAACTATTGCTTGTGATGACTTTTGATGGTCTAATAATTTTTTTTACTGACTGTAGATATACCAGGAATTCCATCCTTCTATCTGAGATTTTTGTCCATCCCATTTCTCAGACACTATTCACCCAGTTCTTTACGTACACATGCTCTATACATGTGCCTGTCAATCACTTTTTGCATTTTTTTTTTTTTTTTAACAAATTTTTGAAAAGCTTTTAAACTGATTGAATGTTAAGACTCAAACTTAATCTCTGGTGTAGGTGGGGTATCAGTGAGTAGGAGGGGCAAAGGGATCGGGCAGGGGTATTAGTATTAGTAAGCTCTGTTTACTTTATCACTTGTTAATCTCTGTTTTAAAATGAAAGGTTTACCCAGAAAGAGTCTTTAACCTCCAAAGACCAGGGGTGGAAGAAAACATTGGTTCTGCAATATATTGCGATACTTCATTTCACAACACTGTATCAATATTAAAAAGTACTGTATCGATATTTTTTAGGTATTTACTCAAATGCAGATATGGGAGAGGTTCTTTTTTTTTTTTTTTTCCTTTTTTGTTTATATTTTATCATATAATCTATTTATTTATTTTATTATTATTATTATTATTATTATTATTATTATTATTATTATTATTATTATTATTATTTAACACTCTTTTATTAAATAATGTTAGTTCCTTTGTTGGGATTGCACAAAAGTAATGTTCTGATGTTCGTTCTGAACTAATAGAATCTGACATTTGAACAGGATCTGAAACTGTAATGTCTGTAAAACAGAATTTCAGTTTGAACACAGGAACATTTGGTGATATAACATTAGATCCTGTTGGGATCCAAAAAAATGTGTTTAGTATTTGTACATATTTCTGGTGTAATTCAATTCTTCAAGGAAATAATCATTAAAAAAAAAAAGAAACAAACAAAAAATTGCCTTTTTAACAGTATCGTGATATATCGCGATATATGGTATCGTGATCCTAGTATTGGGATTTGTATCGTATTGCCAGATTCTTGCCAATACACAACCCTACCTAAGACCCAGGAAATGTCAGCAAAGTACCAGCTTTTTTTGTTTTTTATTCAATAAATGCCTATATTGGAAACATCATGATGCAACAGTTTTTTCAGATGCAGTTTGTAAAATTTTTCTGGCATGTCCTTTGTGGTGGACAGCTTTCTTTTCTTTTTTTTTGTATAAAGTTGTGAAACTCTTGTCCACAAATGTGGACAGAAAACCCAGAGCTGGGTCTGAGGAGGTTAAAATCTTCTGGGAGCATGAGTCCTGACTGACTCTCCACACATACAAATGTGAACTTTTACAAAGGTTTTCTGGTAAAATGTTGATGAACATCTCATTCATCACCACGGCGATAACTGAGCTGCAGTGAACGTTGCCAACGCCACCGACATATTTTTTGATGATGACCTTCAGTGGATAAATGGGTTTTAATTCAGCCCGGGCCCCCCAGGTGAGATCTGAGGACTTGTTCATTGTCATCATTCTGTCCCCGTGGAAAGCAGGACCAAAAACTTAAGAGCAGCTCTTTTTAATCACAGACATTCTCTACTACTAAAATGTTAATCACATCCCATTCAAATGTGGGATCAAACATTATTAAGAATATAAATCATGCATGGCCATATACGCTCGCAGTCTAATTTCTAACAGGCCTGTGCATTAACTAAATTAAAACCTTTAATTAAAAAAAGTGGCTACAGCCTTAGAGAAAATCTTACAGCAATTGTGAAATTCTGAGCTAATACTAATGTTTGAAATGACTGAGAGTTCTATTGGGATATTATCTTCAGATCGGTTTATTTTGCTTTTCTTATATATTTCCCTTTTTATGACAAAGAAAGAAATTTTAGAAATAAAATAACTGAAGCTTTTTAACTGCCATCAGTGCAAGGTTATAATAGCTTTGGATTTTTCATTATAGTTTAGTTTTATTTAGTTTTGACTTGTTTTTTTCTTTAATTCAATTAGTTTTAATTTGTTTTTAGAGCAGTTGTATTAGTTTTTATTAGTTTATGTTTTTTTTTCTAAATCCTTAGTTTTAGTTTTTTCATATCTTTTCTCTTCCTCGCCGTCGTCTTTACATAAATCCCAGACAGGACTATGCTTATGCTGCTTTCTCCCAACTTTAGTCTCCATGTTACCAGGTAGAGTGAGGACGAGAAGACGACTGGAAACCAAAGTGACAGCAAGTGACGAACTGAGCAAAATAAATCGATTTCATATCAATCCGACATTGACAAAGACATAAACGAAGGGAATTTTATCCAGAATTTTTACATGTTTTAGTTCGTTTTGTAAACACACAATACAGTTTCACTTAGTTGTCGCTTTTTCTTTTAATTATACTGTAGTTTTGATTTACTTCAGTTAATGAAAATGTTTTATCAATTCTAGTTTTCATCATTTCGTTAGTTGTCGTTAGCGATAATAACCATGCACCAGCGTACTGACAATACATCTACAGCCCAAAATATGATCAAAAATGTGGAATAAAAATTCTGTCTCTTATTACTCTGAAATGCCACATGACCAAAATGAAGTAGTAGGGGTAAGTAAAGCAACAGAGTGAATCTATTCTGAAATGTTTAGAATTGTGAAGAACTGACTTCAGTCTCACTGGATGTAACTGTCCTAGAACCACACCAGTGCATCTGTCAGTGTGTATTAGATCCAATCTGATATATGTGAAGAATGTACAGCCGCAAAAAAACTAATGTTTCAGGAAAAAACAGCTTCTATAAACCAAACAGGTAGTATTTAGTGGGTCCCCCATTTGTACTTAACATGTCTTTAACCTTTTGTTCAGACAATATGAGATGTATTGCATTAACCCATTAAGACCCCAACATCCACTGTTGACCTAAAATATCTACTGATCTAAACTGTTTAACACCTGTCGATCCACTAATCTACGGAAGCGTATTGCATTCGCACAAAAAATAGAATTCGGCTCTGTTTTTCTGAATCAATGAGATAATTATCTCACAATTACAAGAAAAAATAAGTTTAAAAACAAATTTTGGCTGTTTTTTTGAATTAACGAGATACTGTTTCCTGAAAAAATTTAAATTTGGCTCTTTTTCTATGAGATAATTATCTTGTTAATTCAGAAGAACAGAGCTGAATTTAACTTTTTTCAGAAAACAGTAAGATAAGATAAGATACTTTATTGTCAATATACAGAATGTACAATGAAATTCAGGTGCACTATCAGGATACGGACTCATAAAATAATAATAGTAATAAATAGTAATATTTATAAAATATATAATAAAAACAAAATAAAAAAACAAAATATGCATCACTCACATATCAACATCCATACATTCATTCCCTCACACATCCACCTCCTTTATCACACAGCAGTATGTCACACACACATCCTGTCAGTGCCAGTGTATACGGTGCTATGTATAAAATAGTGCAATTAAGAAATGTCTATGCTTTAGTGGTTGAGTTCTTTGTTCAGTGTAGTTATGGCTGTGGGGTAAAAACTGCTCCGGAATCGTGTGGTGCGGGTTTTATGGATCTGCCAAATTTTTTTTTAACTTAATTTTTCTCATAATTACGAAATAATTATCTTGTTAATTCGGAAAAACAGAGCCAAATTTAATTTTTTTGTGTGAATGCAATACGCTTCCGTACTAATCCTATCAGTCCATGTAAATAGATACAGTTCTTCATCTTTTCATGGTCATCAGATATGACCCATTTGGACGTTCAGAGGCTCCGTAGTTACCGTGGAAACACAGTCATCTACATCAGGGGTGTCAAACTCATTTTCTTCCGGGGGCCACATTCAGCCCAATTTAATCTGAAGTGGGCCGGACCAGTAAAATAATAGTATGATAGGCAATAAATAATGACAACCCCAAATTGTTTTAGTGCAAAAAATAACATTCACTTATGCCAATATTGACATTTACAACCTATTCAAACAAAAAGGATGTGAATAACCTGAAAAAAATGGAATCTGTTAAGAAATATAAGTACAATTTTATCAATATTATGCCTCGACTTATCATTTATACATATGCATTACAGATCAGATCTACAAAGACAGATATTGAAGAAAGATATTGTTAAAATTCCACTTAATTTTCCTTAGACATTTCAGGTTGTTCATATTTGTTCAGGTTATTCACATTTTATTGTTAAAGGATAGTTCGTAAATATAAATATTTTCATAATTTAATGTTTTTTGTGCTAAATCAAAGAGAAAAAATGGGTGTTGTCATTATTTCTAGGTTATTATGATATTATTTTTGAGTTTGATGCCCTTACTTGCAGTTTGCAAATTCATCCTGCGGGCCGGATTGGAACCTTTGGCGGGCCGGTTTTGGCCCCCGGGCCGCATGTTTGACACCTGTGCGATAGGTGGTTTAAGACTTTTGCACAGTATTGTACGTAAACGTCTGTCTTCAGCTGTACTTTTGCCAGCTCTCAGTGTTGAAGCAGGTGCCTCATGCTGCCTGGGAGCTGTAGTTTTTGGCTGTATTGGAGCCCGTACACTGAGCTGCCTACTGGCCCCTCTCCAGCTGAGGTGATACGCAGGTTAAGCCGTTTTCACGCATCTTTGACACCCTGCGAACGAGTCTGTATGTTTTCACGGTCGATTAACAGAATCCTCCTGTGCACCTCTCCCCCCCTTTCCCTGAAGTCAAAGCAGCGATGGAAACTCCAGCGTATACTTTTGGACACAGTGAAAACGAACCCGCTGCCTGTGACCCATTTCTTTAATTACACACACGGCACACACACAGCAGGATGACACACCAACCTGTCTGTGTCGGAGCTGAGGTAGCAGACCAGGTGACAGGCCCAGAGCAGGGGCCCGGCATAAGTGCTGAGCGCTGTGAGAAAGATGGCAGGGGCTTCGATGTAACTCTCCAGCCCGATGAAGCCCACCGAAATGTCAATAGTGGCGATGTTGTTGGAGTTGCCCTGCGGGAGCACAACAAGAATCTTATTTTAGTATCGCAGAGGCCACCACAATAACTTAGCCTGTACACAGACAAAAGTGAGTACACAAAGATATCTGGGGGAAGCTTTGTAAGCACTTTCTTACACAACTGGTCCTTTTGCTTTATCATCATTACTCTGAGCTTGTGGCACCTTCCCAGTGGCTCAGCTGTTTGTGTTTTCCAGTCCCAGACCAGAACAGCTCACACAGCTGTGGCTGGAACTGGACTCCTGTTTGTGTGTTCGTGTGTGGACGGACACACTTTTATTTATTTATTCATTTTTTGTTACAAATAATGGTGTATGTGCAGTTTAGTATTTCTAATAAGCATTTAAATGTATTTTTTACTGGATGTATTATGCTGTATAGTAGAGCTGCACGATTCTGGTAAAAATGTGAATCACGATTTTTTTTTGCTTAGAATTAAGATCACGATTCTCTGGCACGATTTTTTTCACAAAATGTTTATTGCACCCTTGTCAAAGAAAATGGGTTCTTTTATCTCCGATTTGCATCTTCCATATCACTCTGCAAGTAGCCCGGTCACTTATGCAGTGTTTCCTGTGGTATTGATCCTTGGTGTGGTGGTGTTTAATTAGACGGGGGGGGGGGGGGGGGGGGGGGGGGGGGGGGCGCGCATGCGAGTGCGTTTCGGTCGGTGGGGGGGGGGTTACTCGGCCGCATGCGTACAGTTCGGCTGGGGGATGCGTCCTACTTATAATACTATGGGGGTACGGGGCGGTGCAGTCCGTGCCCCTCCACCCCTGCAGAAATGAAAGTGAAACTTTATGCTCGTTTATCTTTTCTCTACCTCCTGAAGCTTTGTAAACTTTCATTTGAGGGGGCAGGACGTTTGTCCTAGACTATTATATATTATACATTTGTATAATAAGTTTAATGCGACAGTGATGTTTTTTTTTTTTTTTGTATGAAATGTTTGGTGTGGCAGCAGAAACGCTGCACTTATGGTCCCAGGTGCTAAGTGACATCAGCTGATCTGTGAAAGTTTGCAGCGCAAAGAAACTTTCCAGCCGGCACAATGGAATATTTACCTCCGCCAAGGAGGTTCTGTTTTTGCTGGCGTTTGTTTGTCTGTCTGTCTGTCCATGTGCAAGATAACTCAAAAAGTTATGGACGGATTTGGATGAAAATTTCAGGAAATGTTGATACTGGCACAAGGAACAAATGATTAAATTTTGGTGGTGATCGGGGGGGGGGGGTGGCACTGATCTGCCTTGGCGGAGGTCTGCGCTCTCTGAGTGCTTTTCTATTTTTAATATAAAATTTGTGGAGAGGGCGAGACTTGATTCTTGGTCAAAGGCCGAGTTATCCTCACCAGTGAAGAAAAGAAAAGGAGAAGAAGAAGAACGGTGCAGAAGTCAGGGAAGTGAAAGTGAAAAGACACTTGGATCTGGACGACAGAACAGAAGACCGACATGAGATTAACACCACCGGATGCAAACCTTCATTGGGCACAAGTTCAGGTGGGTGACGCACCACTACCACTGGGGATTTCATCCATTTCACTCTCTTTACCGCAGACATTCCTCTGCTTTTAATTCGCTCTTTCTTCACTCAACTGCAGCCGACAGCAGCAGGTCACCTGTTGTGAAGACACTTTACCATTGGTTGAGGAAAGAGGTGGCGGCAGTTCTGCATTCAAGGGGATTTGTTTGTAATGCAGCCGTGAAATAAAATGTTGCAGAATCGTCTGTGGGTAGAAATGAGATCGCGTACATGTGTGAATCGAGATCGCGATCTTTGAACGATTATTTGTGCAGCCCTACTGTACAGTGTCTGACCCAACTGAGACCAAACATATTACAGATAGCTGGTGATTTCCTGGAAAATGATTAAAATAATTCAGATCAAATAAAACACAACAGAATGGGCTTTTTTATTTTTTTGGGGAAGGAGCGGGCTTCTTTAGATTCCAGCAGGGTAGCTCTTCCCATCATTCTGGAGCTTAAAGCCTAATTTTCTCCTGTTCTCCACCCACTGCATGACTCAGAAAACAGCTGCAAAGTCAGAGAGGCTGAGTCTGAATGTCCACATGTAGACGTGAGACAGAAGGAGTTCAGGGACTTCCAGAAGACACTTCAGCAGAAACCACGCTCTGAAAAGCTCTGAAAATGAGGCAAAATCCCTCAAAAACAAATGATAAAAAAACAAAATACATAAGTTAAATGTTTTTGTTATGCAATTCTACATAATCATAGGAAACTCAAGACTTTCTTAATATAATGTCATTAAAATGTTAACAAGTCTCACATAAGGTCTTATAAATGTCATAAAATATAAAGTGTTTATGACAGTGTTATTAAAACATACCATAATGGTGTATAATTACAGTGAAAGCATCTTCCAAGGACAAATGTGTGTCTTATCTCCTAGTAACAGACACACAGCCTTATTTAACCCTTTAAAACATGAACCATTAAATCATTGACAGAAAATTCCAGTTCTTTGAACCTGGAGCCTTTGTTGGTCCTTCTGAACAACCCAAAAATTTTTTTTCAAATATCAATTTCCATGTATGTGTTTCAATTTTGTATCATATTTGATATGTCAGGTCCCAATGCTCAAATATTATTTTCGAACAAAAAACAAAACAAAAAGAAACATAATATAATGCAAACATGTCTAACAAATTGTTAATTCCTTTTCTAAATTGTCAAAGTTCTTCCTCCTTCCTCATTAACGACAGTCTTGCAGTGTCACTGGAAAGGCCTCTGGTGAATGAACTCCTCCCCCCTGGTGGATTATCTGTGTATTGCATGTATCTAATTGTATACATCAAGTTTTTAAAAAAAAAAAACAATAAAAAAAACATCACCCTGATCATGTAGAGGGCTTCAAAACTCATGTATCACATATGATACATTTGGCATTATAGGGTTAAGTTGAGTACAATTACACTCTGTCTTGAATAAGACCTAAAAATATCCCATTTTATTTTCCTCCTGTTGGTCACAATTTCATCTTGAGCTTCAGACAATTTTGTCATGTCGATGTAATCCAATCTTAAAGCCTCAAATATAAAATGTTGCATTTATTCCCATGAGGAATTTGAACTTTGCTTAAACAACAATAAGTAAACTTAAGAAAAGAAAGAAAAGAAAAGCAAAGCAGAAACAGCACTATTACGCTCAAATATATGAAGTCAACAATAACAAACACAGCAATAATAATCACATGTCTAGAGGAAACTTTTAGCTTAGCGTCTACAAAAAACCTTCACATAATTAAATCAAATTGAAATAAAAAAACAGGCAAAGTCATCTGTATTGAGACTTTAGCAGTGCAGGTGCTTAATGAGATTTGTGGGCAGCATATTCAGATTATTAAAATCACCTGTGTCCTTGTGAGACGCAGCCTTTAGATTTATTCGACATGCTGAGCAGTACCTCAGAGAAACCCAGTCATGCCAGCTTACATGTTCTGCACCATGATTTCAATTGAATTTTGGGTATACTGTGTTACTTGGACAAATTTGACCTATTTTGCTTAAAAGGTGACAATTCCATACATAAGGTTATATAAGCTGTTACACGTAAACACGGACAGAGGACGGAATGTGCAGGAATCAGGGACCAGACTTCTTTGTTCGCTCTGAAAGTGATGATGATCCATAAGCAGCAGCACATTAAGCTCAGATTTATTTTCCCCTCTGTGTGCACATCTCTGAACACACAGGCCCAGAGTGAACAGCTGGCAACATTTTCATCCAACAGAAAGCGAAAATGAGTAAGCGTGGTGAAGGCTAGCGTACATATGGCAGTTTTATAGCTGTCATTACAGTGTGAAGTGTATCAAAAAATGCATCTGAGCTCTGAAAACATCAATGTGATGAGCAATATTTTCTACAGAAGGACGGTAACAGTGAACGTTTGATCACACTTGTTCACCAATACCTTCCTGCTGATGTACTGTCCATCTGGTTTTAGGGCAGATGCAGATACACTTCAGGACATTTTAGGATTTTGGAGATAAATGGAATTAATGTGACCTGTCCATGACCTGAAATGAAGATACTGAAACATAGACGAATGGGCAACGTGACAGTTTGAAATCAAAGTCTTGTGGAACTGTGTTAAAATGCAGAACTAGATGATGGACACTATATAATAATAATAATAATAATAATAATAATAATAATAATAATAATAATAATAATAATAACAACAATAATAATAATAATAATAATAATAATAATAATAATTAATACAATTAATTGACTCAAAGTGATAAAAAAAAAAATCATCCAACCACAATTCTCCTGAATCAAAGCTTTGTTTCCTTCATTTCTCTGCTGTTAAACATTGGTTCCACTGTTGTGTTTCACACAAACGCTTATTATGACGCACAAAGAAGCTAGTTTTGTAAACACACAATACAGTTTCAGTTAGTTATAATTTTTTCTTTTAATTACAGTTTTTATTTCAGTTAACGAAAATATTTTTTCAATTCTAGTTTTCGTCATTTCGTTAGTTTTTGTTAACGATAATAACCTTGTATTGGATGACCCACTCGACTGCCTGAGCCATGCCCCCCCACACACTCCATCTAGGCACTACCTACAAAATATCCTGACTCATTGACTCCCATTAAAAAAACAGATAACCCTGTTTCCAAGAGTCTGGTCTCAGATGCTTTATCTGCAGTAATGGTGTTCACAGTATGTGCGCTTTAACCCTAACTGTGATGCGGTCAGGGTTAAAGCACAGATTTTAGAGCTAATATAAGCTTGGACCTCTACCTTTGAAAGCTCACTTTCCTCCTGCTATTGGACTGTGGAAGATTTGATACAAGGTTCTAATAGTTTTGGATTTTTCATTCTAGTTTAGTTTTATTTAGTTTTGACTTTTTTTTCTCTAATTCAGTTAGTTTTCATTCGTTTTTAGAGCAGGTTTGCTAGTTTTTATTAGTTTTCGTTATTTTCTAAATGCATAGTTTCAGGTTAGTTTTAGTTTTTTTTTTTTTTTTTTTTACATCTTTTGTCTTTTTCACCATTGTATTCAAATAAATCCCAGACAGGACTCTGCTGCTTTCTCCCAACTTTAGTCTCCATGTTTCCAGGTAGAGTGGGGACCAGAAGACGACTGGAAACCACAAGTGAACACAAGTGACAGACTGTTAAATATCATATGGTGCCAGCAGATAAAATGGCTCGAGGGAAATAAATCAATTTCATATCAATCAGACGTTGACAAAGATAAAAACGAAGGGAATTTTGTCCATAATTTTTATCCGTTTTAGTTAGTTTTGTAAACACACAATACATTTCCAGTTAGTTATGGTTTTTTTCATTTAATTATAGTTTTTATTTATTTCAGTGAACAAAAATGTTTTTACTATTCTAGTTTGTGTCATTTCGTTTGTTTGGCTCGCTAATTAGGATGTAAAGGATGTCAAAGAAAAGAAAACTGGTCAGAAGACACTTCTTTAGGAGTCAAAGTGTAAGTTAGTTTAAGGGTCTAGAACTGTAGAGGTTCAACACAGATATTGAATAAAAGACATTATTTAATGCCAAACAGACACACTTTTTAAAAGTTACTTATTTTTACTTATTACTTATTATTTTAATGCATTTCTATGGAAGAGCAACTGTTTAAAAAACACACATCAAGAAAATTTGTGGGGAAAATACAATAAAACCTCAGATTCTAAATGTGATTCTAGATGTGATTTTATTCATATTTTTGGGGAATAAATTACATGTAATAATTGAAAGCAAAAACCTTTTTAGATTAGGCAGTAACTGTACCATCAAACTGTATGATCACTGTGTCCTTTATCTGTTCATATGTCATGAATCAACATATTTATGTCAAGTGACAGACAGTAGAGAGGAGGGAGGAGGTAGAGGAGGAGAAGGAGGAGGAGGAAGAGGAGGAGAAGGAGGAGGAGGTAGAGGAGGAGAAGAAGGAGGAGGAAGAGGAGGAGAAGAAGGAGGTAGAGGAGGAGAAGAAGAAGGAGATAGAGGAGGAGATAGAGGAGGAGAAGAAGGAGGAGATAGAGAAGAAGAAGGAGGAGGAGGTAGAGGAGGAGAAGAAGGAGGAGATAGAGGAGGAGAAGGAGGAGGAGGTAGAGGAGGAGAAGGAGGAAGAGGAGAAGAAGGAGGAGGTAGAGGAGGAGAAGGAGGAAGAGGAGAAGGAGGAGGTAGAGGAGGAGAAGAAGGAAGAGGTAGAGGAGAAGAAGGAGGAGATAGAGGAGAAGGAGGAGGTAGAGGAGAAGAAGAAGGAGGAGGTAGAGGAGGAGAAGAAGGAGGAGGAAGAGGAGCAGAGGCTGTAAATTCCCAGGTGAGGTTCAATAATAATGCATATGTTAATCATTAGAATAACTTTGCAGAATGCATTAAATTCTTGTATTGTCTTTAGATATTCAGATATGGATTATAAACTTGTCAATTACTGAATTTTTTTTCTGACTATGATGGTTTGTTTGTTTGATCAGCTCGACATGACGTGAAATTATGATCGCAAATGCAAAAAAAAAGATCAACTTTCCGGAGTGCTGCCTTGGAGCACTTTTATGTCCCCACCAATGTCAGAATCAAACGTACTCCCTTGGGTGTGACTATAAAGCCTCTCTCTCTCTCTCTCTCTCTCTCTCTCTCTCTCTCTCTGCTCATTTGTATGGTATCCAGGTATGGTGATTAGCTGTGGTTGTCTTCCTTTCACACATATTCTACACAGAGTCATGCAACACCTCCCATTCACACTGATAATACAGATGAATCACTCACACCTGTAGTTAATTTGCAATTATTAATTATTTCTGATTTTATTTATTTACAATAACATTAAACTAATCACTCTTGACGTGTTTGGTCGTCTGTTGTTATGGCCCTGAGCCAGACCATGACAAAGCGGGGGCTCGTCCGGGAAGACAAATTGAAGCTGTGGTTTTGGTTCAGAGTTTATGAGAGCATTGTTTGCAGCTGTGGTTCATGGTTTGTTTGTTTATTGGTACACTACTGAGAAGACCTGACCAGATGCTTGTGTTTGAGAATAGTGCATTGTTTGAATGAGTTGGTGTAGACCTTAAGAACTAGACGGAAAAAAACACAACTTTCCTCCTTTCCCTCCGATCACTCATACCTTTTGTTGATTTGCAGTATTATTTCTGATTTTGGAAATTTACAACCAAATTTGGTTAATTGTTCTTGGTGTGTTTGGTCCTCTGTTGCTATGGCTTCGATCCAGGCCATGACACTTTTTAATCGTGAAATGTTCCTAAAACATTAACTTCAACCCAACATTTCAGCCCTCAAAGCCTTTCTTGGCCAAAAACTGCTATCCACATTGGTTTATTTCTTTATATATGTACTTCTAACCAGAAAATAATATAGTCACATGTAACCCCTTATAACCAACATTTGGATTATAATTTGTTTGAAATTTGTTTTATTAAACCTTTATTTAACCAGATAGAGTTCCACTGAGATCAGGATTTGTTTTATAAGGGTGACCTGCCCAAGAGGTCAGCAGCACACGCCATGAAAGAATACAGGTTTTAAAAGCATGTTGGTTCTACCACCGTGGATGGTCTAAAAAAAAAAAAAGTTACTTATTACAATTTTAAAAAGCTGTGTTTACAGTATTCTTGATATTACAGTATTAAACCTGTGATCGTGAATGTCAATCTTTAAAAAAAAAGTTGATATAAAAATAGAAAAATAAAATAAAAATAATAATAAAAATGTTTTAGGAGAATGGAACCTGTTTTCATTCCTGTATGCATATTTCAGTACTTAGGTTGCTGAAGTAACACTTACTTGCTTTTTTTCAAGGCAATCGGTTTGCATGGTTTTAGCAAGTAAGTCAGATTGCTGTTCAAGTAAATGTAACTTAGAAATGCTAAATTCGTCTGACTGAGGTAAGTGTGTTAAAGGGACTAAAGACAGAGTAGTCTTTACTAAGTCGAGAGTACATCTAAGGGGGTATTTACACCTACCATGTTTGGTCTGTTTAAAACGGACCAGAGTTCGTTTCCCCAGAAAGTCCCGACTTTTTTTTAGGTGTGAATACAAACATGCGAACTCTGATTCGAACCAAACAAGCAGACCAAGACCACCTAGAAGAAGTGGTCTCGGTCCACTTCCAAACGCACTCTGGGCCGGTTCACTTCTGGTGTGAATATAACCGACCTCGAACCGAACCAAACCAAGGAATCTTGCACCTTTTTGTGCTCGACGAGCCACCGTAGCCGCTGGAAGTAGCCGAGGTTTACGGGTGGTCAGAGCGAACAGCAGCAGCCATGAGCTGTGGACAGACGTGGAGCAACGAGGAGGTTGAATGTGTCATTGACATTTGGTCAGATGCCCGTATTATGAAACTGGCTCCGACTGAGCTTTTCTTGAGTGTTAACATTATTTTCGTAAATTTGTGTCTGTAAAAATACAATTTATATTCCGAAAATGATAACTGTAGGTAGGAGCACCACGTCTATTTTCATCAACACCGGCTGTCTCTGGTTCACCTCACCCCCGACTTTTCTGTCCAGTGCAGCTCAGTTCGTCACATGTGTGCTTCTGTTCACGCATTGTGGTCCACTAGCAAAAAGTGCAATGAGAATGTGATCTGACCCAAATGAAAAAACTAAGTCCGCATTTGATCCAAATCAAATAAGTGGACCAAAGGACTTTTCAGGTGTGAATACACCCTAAGGTAAGTTATCAAGTACACTCTATTTGATTGTTTTAGTTGCTCAAACTCATTTATAAGTGTACTCTACGAAGGAAGCACTAGTTAATACAACTTAAAATACTTAGTTCTCTTTACTTGTTTTTTTTAAGTACAATTGGTTTGCATGCTTTTTCTAATGATAACTAATTGGATTTTACAGTGTAATAACAATAAATTAAAACAAACAATACATTTGACCGGTTTTAAAGTGCAATTTTTTTGCATTTTTTAAAGTGCAAATTATTAGTAACTGTAGTCTAATCAAAGATTTCTTCTCAGTAACCTTAACTTACATTAAAAAAATAAAAAATAAAAAAATTGTACCTGAATCACACTAGCTTTGTGACATATAAAATGTGCAGTTATTCTCCAACACTATATTTCTCAAGTCAAAGGGTGGCATCACAGTGACTAAGATGTAGATGTTTAAAATAGAAAATAAAAAAAATCCTCTCCTGTGAGACACTTAATTCATCTTGTCATACTTTTGTGACGGTACCGGCATCTACAGCTGATGTTATTTGAAATGTTTCCCATGATCCTCTTGCACTTTAGTGTCTGACTGCCAAAAAAGCAAGGACACTCTGCAAAGAATAGATACAATAGTTCCATTAAAGGCAGCATCTGATTAGTCTGTAGCCTTCAAGTGGAACTCTGCAAACTGATCAACATCAGTTCAACATCATTTGGATATGCTCTGCTTGACAACAGTCTCAAAAACCCCAAACTTTAAATCACATATGTCACTGTACGGATCCATTATGGTCGCGGCTTCGTTGAGGACGTCGTTACTCAAAGGTCTGTAATTACATGCCTGGGCGATTAGGCTGAAAATCGTCTGGTGGCTGTCTATTCCCCAGCCCATCATCGCACTATTAATGACCCCACGGTGAATGCACTTATTAAACTGTTAGTGAAGTGGAAACTCTGTTGACTAAAATGCATTCTCTAAGCAAATATCTGTCTGGGTGTAGGCGTAGGTTAAATACTAAAGCAAGTGCTCACATGTGCCTTTAAGGATCATAGCCTAAAAATGTAGCACCAGTAGGGATGCAAATGATCCATTAATTAATTCATCATTAGTTGGTGGCCTTGTCGATCGTTTAACAATTAATTGATTAACGGTGATTTTCCTGTGAACCTGAATTTCTCTTTCAATAAGAATAAAAGGTAAAAAAAATTGAGGGTTAGGATTAGGGTTAGGACAGGTATGGACAGGTGGACAGGAGTGGACAGGTATGGAAAGGTGAACAGGTATGGACAGGTGGACAGGTGTAGACAGGTGGACAGGTGTGGACAGGTGGACAGGTGTGGACAGGTGCGGACAGGTGTGAACAGGTATGGACAGGTGTGGACAGGTGGACAGGTGTGGACAGGTGCGGACAGGTGTGAACAGGTATGGACAGGTGTGGACAGGTGGACAGGTGTGGACAGGTGCGGACAGGTGTGAACAGGTATGGACAGGTGTGGACAGGTGGACAGGTGTGGACAGGTGCGGACAGGTGGACAGGTGTGGACAGGTGCGGACAGGTGTGAACAGGTATGGACAGGTGTGGACAGGTGGACAGGTGTGGACAGGTGCGGACAGGTGTGAACAGGTATGGACAGGTGTGGACAGGTGGACAGGTGTGGACAGGTGCGGACAGGTGCGGACAGGTGTGGACAGGTGGACAGGAGTGGACAGGTATGGACAGGTGTGGACAGGTGGACAGGTGTGGACAGGTGCGGACAGGTGCGGACAGGTGTGGACAGGTGGACAGGAGTGGACAGGTATGGACAGGTGTGGACAGGTGGACAGGTGTGGACAGGTGCGGACAGGTGCGGACAGGTGTGGACAGGTGGACAGGAGTGGACAGGTATGGAAAGGTGAACAGGTATGGACAGGTGGACAGGTGTGGACAGGTGTGAACAGGTGGACAGGTGTGGACAGGAGTGAACAAGTATGGAAAGGTAAACAGGTGTGGACAGGTGGACAGGTGTGGACAGGTGGACAGGTGTGGACAGGAGTGGACAGGTATGGACGGGTGGACAGGTGTGGACAGGTGTGGATAGGTGGACAGGTGTGGACAGGTATGGAAAGGTGAACAGGTCTGGACAGGTGGACAGGTGTGGACAGGTGGACAGGTGTGGACAGGTGGACAGGTGTGGACAGGTTGACTCACCCCTGATATTCAACCTCAGTGCTGAAGCCTAGTTTGGGCAGTGGCGCCCCCTACTGTCGACACCACAAACACCGCTGTGGAAAAGGGTAATAAACCGACAATTATTGTAATTTAATCGGGCAAATTCTTATCGACAATTAACTGATAGTCGATTAATTGTTTCCATCCCTAATCAGCAGGAAGCGCTGGTCCAGTTGTCCTGGACAGCTGCTCCACCACACATCCACTCGGTTTTCCAGAAGTGCACCCATTCCAGGATTCTGCACTTCCTCACTGACAGCTGCTTCCCTAAATGTTGCTCCACTCTCTCAGTGTTAAATCAAATATGTCTTTTAATCCAAATGGGGAACCCTTGTTTACTCTGTTGTCAGCCCCTGTGTTAACCTTTGCTGGGATGGCGGATGTTGGCTTTCTTTTTGAACCGTACAAATAACATCAGGCTTCACTTTTACCTTTTTAAACTGGATACAAAGCAAGGTTCTAATAGTTTTGGGTTATTCATTATAGTTTAGTTTTATTTAGTTTTGACTTTTTTTCTCTAATTCAGTTTGATTTAATTTGTTTTTAGAGCAGGTTTGATAGTTTTTTTTTAGTTTTCATTTTTTTCTAAATGCTTAGTTTTAGTTTAGTTTTAGTTTTGTCGTTTCTTTTCTCTTCTTCTGTCGTCGTATTCAAATAAATCCCAGACAGGACTCTGCTGCTTTCTCCCAACTTTAGTCTCCATGTTTCCAGGTAGAGTGCGGACCAGAAGACGACTAAATGACAAGTGACGACAAGTGACAGACCATGACGTGTCGTATGGTGCCACCAGCTAACATTACTTGAGAGAAATAAATCGATTTCATATCAATCCGATATTGACAAAGACGAAAACGAAGGGAATTTCATCCAAAATTTTTATACATTCTAGTTAGTTTTGTAAACACACAATACAGTTTGTTAGTTATCGTTTTTTCTTTTAATTATAGTTTTTATTTATTTCACTTAATGAAAATGTTTTTACAATTCTAGTTTTTGTCATTTCGTTAGTTTTCGTTAACGATAATAACCTTGATACAAAGGTGACAATTAACAGAATGTTCGAGATTTAACCCATTAAGACCCAGTGCTACTTTTATGGCAGTAAAAAAAATATTTTTTTTCCTCTATCTTTAACTTTTCTTATGTGATTTATCACAATTTATTATAATATTATCCTCTGTATTTTGCTTTTTTTCAGTGAACATCTGGTATTTTCTTACATTTAATTAACAGATCATGTAGATCAGGGGTGTCAAACTCATTTTAGTTCAGTTCCACATTCAGCCCAATATGATCTCAAGTGGGCCGGACCAGTAAAAAAATAACAGTGAAAAAAGTCAAATTAAATTATGATAATGTTTAAAAATCTGAATAACATGAACAACTGGAAATGTCTTAAGAATAACAAGTGCAATTTTAACAATATTATGCCTCAGATTATTAGTTTATCCTTTACACATGTGCATTACAACTTACATTACAATTAAAAATACACAAAACATTTAATTACAGGCGGAATATTGGTAAAATTGCATTTACTTATCTTAAGACATTTCAGGTTATTCACATTTTTTTTGTAAAAGAATAGTTTGTTAATATGAACATTTTCATGTAATTTTACTTCTTTTACACTAAAACAAAGAAAAAATTGGCTGTTTTCATTATTTATAGGTTTAATATGATAGTATTTTACTGGTCTGACCTACTTGAGATCTAATTGGTCTGTATGTGGAATCTGAATTAAAATCATTTTGACATCCTTGATTGTTAATATCTTCAGTGTAATTTTTGCATTTCACAAATTCATCCTATGGGCCAGATTGGACCCTTTGGCAGGCCAGATTTGGCCCCCGGGCCGCATGTTTGACACCTGTGATGTAGGTGTTCATAAAAACTCAGATTAAAGTTGAAGGTTGTTACATCAGAAACAGAGAAAACTGAAGAAAAAGTGACTTTTTCATCAAAATCTCTCATTATCTGAACATGAACCCAGTGTGTCCATCCACTGTCACTGATCCAACTCCATGGGTTTTACTGGTGAATCAATGTTGTAGAAGATGACTATGTTTCCATCATGGTAACTATGGAACCTCTGAACGTCCAAATGGGTCATATCTGATGACCATGAAAAGATGAAGAACTGTATTTTACACCGATTATTTACATGTGCTGATAGGATTGGAGGTTCAGCAGTTATTAACCATTTTAGATCAGTGGGTGGTTTTGGTTGTCGGTGGCTGTTTGGGTCTTTATGGGTTAAAAAAGGTTCAGTTTTACTTAACAAAGTGCCCTGAGGGTCTTCTTTTCCATTAGACGAACTCATGTTTACAGTCTGGGTGTCATACGAAAAAGGAATTTAGTGTCCTCAAGGCCTGACGAACGTCTTCAATGCACTTTTTTTTTTGTCTTTTTATTTAGACAGCCCCAGTAATTTCCTAAAAGAGCTGTCGTTTTCACCGAGCAAAAAAAACTAGCACTCTTATAGGAGATTATTCTCAGCCACAGATTGGGTGAACAAGTGCACATATTTATGGCAGCGTACTGGTGCATGTGGATCGGAGTCTATAAATTGCAGTTCCAGCATTCGTCGCACTGACGGAAGATGTCAGCCAGTGTTGCAGTCTGCATCATTTACAGCTTTATATATGGTGGAGGAGTACACTGCATCCAAAACGGTAGACAAAATACCATGGATCAAACCTGCCTCATTTACTTTGAATCTGCTACAGACTCTGATACTCATTTACATGATATGAACTTCATTTCAGTCACATTGTGATTATTTTAAGTCACAGTTGGTCACACCTTCAGCGCTTAGATTTCATTCTTACTGAAATAATTTAAAAACGATGAGTAGACTGTGATTTGTAGGCTGTGGCTGCATCATTTATAATGACATATAATGGTTGGGACTACAGATCAGTGCCTGACTTCTAGATGTATGTCCAGAATAAAAAAAAAGAATATGTACAATATGGGCTGACATCGACATAAACCATTTGTAACAACTTTGCGTCGGTAAAATCTGTTTTATGTAGGGGTGTGACGATACACTCTGCTCATGAGACAAGACGATACACAACACTGGGTTCACGAGAATGAGACAATATTTCGCATTACTTCTAAGGAAACTAAAATTACAATATATGACTGGACAAACAGACTTTTTGATTTAACAGAGTTACAAAACAATCCACTGTGATGCCACCTGTGGATCTGTGGACTGGTGTTGTGAAGCCCCTGGTTGATCTTATGGCCATCACCCACCAACAGTAAAATGGTAAAACCTCATGAAATATCTGTTGGTCTTGTTAGTACAGCTTAAAACCCACGACTACAGCCGACTTATGTGTCAGGAAAAAAATAAGTTCAATTAAAAAAACACAAGCTGAGAAAGTCTAACTCAGCAGGCAAGTTGTCAGTGAGAGCCTTCTATGAACCCATTAGACACCAGGACACTTATTAGAGGGTCCAAATAAAGCCATGGGACCAGAATGAGTCCCAGAAAATATGACTTAGTATTTTTTAGGAGAAATGAAATGGAAGTCTCTCACAATGCTTGTGCAGTGGCTGTGTTTTCAATCTGCGCTTGTCGAGACAGAAACAGATGTAAGTTAATTGACGTACTCTATAGGTAATGTATGATTTGCAATCTAATTAAGCACATCGGACAGCAAATTGTAGAAGTAATTATCTGTACCATGTTGAATCACACAGCATCATATTATTTTGCTTTGCCTGTTATGGCATTGAATCTTAATGTGTTCAATCAAATCATTATGTTATTTATTATATTCTAAATTATATTTAATTGTGCAGTGGGAGTGAAACACACAGCTTGGCCAAAAAAAAAGAACAAAAAAGTTGCCACCTGCGTTTAACTCAGCCAATAGTTCAGATTCTTCCACTGGATAATTAGATAATTAGTGCACTGATAAATGTTTCAGTTCTTTAACCCTTTAACTGACGCTGTGAGTAGCTGCTCATTTCTTAAACATCCATCAGTTTGATAGAAAGCATAAAGAATGGACTGTGTTTAATGTTAAAGGTCATGTGGTCTGATGAGTCCAGACTGACGGAGATTCCAGAGTAATGGATGGAGGCGAATGAAGTGATTACCCATCATGCCTAGTGCTTACAGTCCAAGCCTGTGGGGGCAGTGTTATGATCTGGGGTTGGTTCAGTTGGTCAGGTTTAGGATGTGATTACATACGGTTATCAAAACGATGAATGTGTGTTATAATCAAACCTACAGCCCAGCCAGCATGTCCATGTGGGCCCCAGAAGGGTTCCAGTTGGGCTGCAAATAAGGGTCCCATGTGGGTTTGTCCACAGTTTCCATGGTGACCCACATGTGTTTGCCCATATCAGAATCAGAATCAGAGTACATGTATACAGAGTCCTGCAGTTATAAAAACTGAGCTTCGTGCAGACATGTCTGTGGAGTCCGGTCCACCTGACTCCTGGACTTTATCTCCATCCTTCATTCATCAGACTCAGACTGCTGCAGTCGGGTTCTTCTGTTTGTTCCCCTTGGTTGTTGTTTCTATTAATACATCTGTTTTTTCCCTTCAGCACGTGCATTTGAGTCCTATCCATTCACATCCTAGACAGAAGACTGTGGTCCATGACAGGAGGAGCAGCGCCAGTGAAACGTCACATTCAGAGGAACCGGTATCAGATGTGGGACGGCTTATTCTTTTGTCATCTTAAAGCTATACCGTATGATGTGGCATTTTTACACTTTTCTTTTGTCATCTTACAATGGTTCTACTAAGCGTGTGTCAAACTAAAATGTAAAAGAAATCCACCAGGTTTTGAAACTCAAAAATGTTTAATTCTCATATATTTCTGATAAAAGTCTGACCAATCATTTTATTCAGTCCGAATAAAATAATTGGCTGAGCCTGGCTGAGCCTCCTGTCAATCATCCATTACAATCTCAGTTTAAGTTTGACTGCTTTTCACCACACAGTGGATTAATCAATGCCAGGGATGTAACGATTATCGGTATAACAATAAACTGCGGTAAAATTGCAGACAGTTAGTATTACCATTTAAATTCTAATTCTCATGATAACCGTGTTTGATTACCGCACTTTTAGGGGAAAAAACGCCTATGTAAAGATATACTTTTATGTCAAATATTTGAGTATAGTTTTAATTTCCTACAATTTTAGTTTTATATACCTAATATTTGGAACCAATATTCACTTTTAAAGGCTTTGGAAAGGTTCGTTAAGTACCTTTGTGTTATTTATGCAATAAATTATATACATTTTTCAAATCAGATTTTATATTGTTTTTGTGTTTTCTGGCCTTTTGTGTTGATATAGTAGGTGAAAGTGAAAAAAATAATAGGCAGATGATACAGATGAAGTTGTGCTGAAAAAACAGATCCCAAACATGGCTATAGTAAACATTTGTTTATATAGTATATAACGGCAAAATCAAAAGGACTGAAAAATGGACAAAATAGGCTCAGACCACTAAGGGTTAATATTTGAACGTTTCTGCCAAGAGAAAGTGCACTGTGCCTATTATCTTATTTTATTATTATTTTTTTTTTAAATACAACTTGGTTAAATTATTTCAGTGTGTGTATCAGTACTTTTTGAACATTTTGAGCACAAGTTCAATAATACCGCGATAATAATGATAACCGTGATAATTTTGGTCACAATAACTGTGATATTAAAATTTTCATATCGTTACATCCCTAATCAGTGCTAAAATGAAATTTACAATCACCGTTGTTGTTCCTTACCTGAAAGTAAAAGAAGGCCTGACCGAACCAGTAGTGCATGATGGTGGTCTGCGCAGCATCGTAGTGGAGTTTTTTCCAGATGAACTGAGCCATGAGCGTCTGGATCAACAGGCAGCCGCACAGAACCGGCAGGTTGTGAGCTCGAAACAACAGGGAAACCAGCAACACCAAGCCGCTGTAGATCTCCCATAATCCCCTGCTCTTCAACTTTGCATCTGCTGTGATGATCTGGGATCGCAGCAGGTCCTTGGTTCCCGTGAAGAGGATTCCCAGAACGAAAACGTATACAAAGCGCGCCTCCACTGTGCCTCTGAAACAGGAAGATTACATATACCATGTCAGTTTTGCATTTGCAGGATACCACTATTGATTTTTCTGCACAAAAAACCCTCATTTGATATTTAAGTAATTGTGGAAACTGACTGTGGGATGATAATTCTGGCAGTTTTCCTGTACCTGCCCACACACTGCACACTTAAATAAACACAGATAGGCTGATGATAAATGGGAATCTAAGCACAAACACAGAAAATCTAATTATTAATGGACTACAGATATTGAATGACTTGTGTTTTTCTTGTATATCAGATTTGAAGTTAAACCCATTACCTTGAATTAGAGAAAACTTTGGAACTAGACATTTCGGATACCAAACCGAGCCAATGTCACCAAGTCCATAACAACAGTGGTTTCTGCATATTTGAGTCCGACCCTTTATTATAACTGACTTTCAAAGTTCACTGCTTTAATTAATTTCATATGCCAGCCCCTTGTTAGACAGGATTCTGTATATTTCTGCAACTCATAACCCTTCTTTCATTCAGCGTGTAGTGTGTCAGTGTAACATTAATAATTAAAAGTCAGAGACGGGCAGACAGAATGAACTGCCTGAGGAAAACAGGCTGTCGCACACACACATCACACTGTCTGCGCTGCTTTCTGCACTGATGATATTTAGAAAGGCTCGTATCACCTCCATCACCTCATAGAAATAAGGGATAATGTCCAGTGATCCAGTCATTACTGTGAAATCAACTCCCACGTGATGCATTTATATCGTCTGTTTATTTCATGCTTATGACCAGCGTGCTGTAGGGGTGTAAGAAAATATCGGTTCTGCAATATATCACAATATTTCATTTCACAATACTGTATCGATATTAAAAAATACTGTATCAATATTTTTAGGTATTTACTCAAATGCAGATATTGTGGAGGCACATTTCTGTTTTTTTGTTTTTCTTTTTTGTTTATATTTTATTTATTATTATTTAACACTTTTTTTATTCAATAATGTTAGTTCCTTTGTTGGGATTGAACAAAAATGAACTAATAGAATATGAACATTTGAACAGGATCTTAAACTGTAATGTCGTAAAACATAATTTAAGTTTGAATTTTTGATATAGCATTAGATCCCGTTCTAATCAAATAAAAATGCGTTTAGTATTTGTGCAGATTTCTGGTGTAATTCACTCCTGAGAGTCAACAGCTGGAGTGACAGGAGACTCACAGGACAACAGCTTCAAGCACAGCTCAATTCAGGACTTGCAGCTGACATCACTGGTCATGTGATTGTTGTTTACATACTGGTAGGCACGCTATCTAGATCCAGAAAGTCAGAACTGTTGCTTTATATCGTGTTTTTCTTTGGACTGGTGTTTGCGTGTTTTGTTATTTGCGAGTATGTCTGCTTGTGATAAAGGCACCGTAGATGAGTTTACATGTTTACTGACAACAGTGATGCACACGCAACTCAGAGGCAAAAACAGTAGTTCCAGCTCCAGCCGGCTCACATCAGCCGTACACCTGCAGGCTCTGCCCCGGAACTCGTAAACGAGCCGATATGTTAGCTCTAAAACGGTCCATTAACTGTCTGTGTCCAAAAGCCCATCCCATCTTCTCTTTCACGGCTGCATAATTTGACTGGAGTGCATGTGGAAGGCTGTCCCATAGTAGAACAGCAGACTGGCACAGACAGGTGGGCAGTACTGTCACCAGCTCCAGCTGAACTCAGCGCTGTCGCCCGCCGTAGCTCCGACTGCCACTTCCATCTGCTTCACCCAGCTGAGGAAACTCAAAGGGAGCAGGTAGATCCACAGTCACTCTGTCTGTACAGGTGATAGTCCAGGGGAAGTCCTCCTGTAGGGTTAAAGGGGTCTGCATCACCGTACCACATGATGACTATTCTTTTTTTCCACGCCGCTAAGCACAACATACATGCAGGCTAACTATACTGAGAAGCTACGCTAACTGAGGTAATAACTATAAACAGCCGTCAGCAGAACCGAACCACCGCTGCCACTAATGGAACCCAGCGGTCTGTATGCAGAACTGATACTGGTGAAAGCTAAGGAATAATCGGCACACAGGAGTTTAGCAGGTCCATCGTTTAACACGCTACGAACTGGGTGTGACTTCCTCCTCCAAGACTTAATGTATGCATACGTCACATGAAACTCATCTATTGCAACCAACTGCAACACATGTGGTTACCATGGTTACACTGCTTAAAGCTTTATGTTATTGTAGATCTACACAGGAGAAAGAGAAATATTACCAACAATGGGCAATTGTACGATCCAAGGAAAGCTTGCCTGCCAATATGGCGCTGTAAACAGAAAACCACGTGATCATGTGACATGTGCAAAACCTCAATAGTGGTTGTAGTAAGCAAGTCTGAATTTACACTGTGAACAGTAGACTTCCAGCTGCAGGTTTGATCAGTCCATAACACCTTCTTCCAGTCTTCAGTAGTCCACTGGTGGTGTGTCAAGGCCCAGGCCTCTTTTTCTTATTCTGAAGTCTCAGCTATGGCTTTCTGCTGTAACTCAACCCATCAAACCTACGATGAAGTCTTCTGTTCACAGGTGAAACTCAGACTTGCTTACTACGACCACTATCTTCACTGTGCTTTCAGCTGTTGTCCTGTGAGTCTCCTCTCATAAACTTGTCTTCTGATTCTGTTGTGTCTTTGGCTCTGCCAGACCTCTTCCTGTCAGCATTTCCAGTCCAGTTTCTGAGTGCCTTTGGATGGTGAAGGAAACTGGACTTACTGGCACCTGGACTTTTTTGGACATTTCTTTGGAGGACAGACGTACATTTTTCGGTGTTCTGATGCTCTGTCTCTCTTCTATCGTTAATTGTCTTTTCCTCTTTTCCATTTTTATAGTAACACACTACTGTCTGCAGTCCAATACTGTTCAAATAATGCTCCCAACGGTATGGTACCAAAGTGTGTTCAACACTACTTTTCTGCAGACACAGGGGGTTGAATGAATTCACAAATGTTGGGACACCTGGAGGAATTGGTAGCACCAACTTCCGAGGCTTGATCAACCTCCATTGCTGCAAAACTGCTTTAAGTTGTTAACCCATTTCTTGTTTGCCTTTTTGTATAATTCTGAAATGTACATTATTTTTCAGTTTTGTTTAACCTTACCTTTTTTTTTTTATTTAACCTCTGGCAGTTCACCACTTACCTTTGTACCATTTCAAGCTGTTCATTGGACTGGAACTGCTTGAATTTCAATACAAAACTGGAAAAATTGGGGCGTTCTAAAACTTTTGACTGGTAGTGTAAGTCAGTGTTTTTCAACCTTGGGGTCGGGACCCAACATAGGGTCGCCTGGAATTCAAATGGGGTCGCCTGAAATTTCTAGTAATTGGTAAAAATGACAACTTACTAATAAAAATATATGGTGAGTTGACAGAGACTATCCCAATCCATAAAAGACACGACAAACTGTGAAGCTGAAACTGCAGCACTGTGGTTCTGTTTATCTGTCAAATGTTCATTGTGGTCAGTTTCAGATGCTGCAGCGCTTTCATAATTCATAGTTTGAGTTACTTGTTTGTTTGTTCAGTATTAATTGTCAGCCTTGTAAATCACAGCTGGACTGACTGTACATATCCTGACCAAGGAATATCCAATTCCTCCTCTGTGCAGTAATCTACACCTGGATTTTCCCTATATCTGCTGAGTTTCATTCAGCAGATATAGGGATGTAAAAACCAGAGGGGTGGGTTGACCCCCCACCATCCCCCACAACAAATCGCCCCCTGCATACGTTCCACTAAACAGACTGTAAAATGACTGTTAGTGTTTGATGATGTTTACTGTTTTTCTGAAAAGGACAGAACTTAGCATTAGCTGACCTCTGATTCCTTTAGATCTGCCCCTTCTGTCCAAATATGGTTACTTCTGGCTTCAAAAAGCCAACATGGTAACAACCAAATTACAAAGTACTGACTTCAAAATTCCACTTCAGAAGGTAACAGGAGCCATGGTTCCTCTGTCCAGTAATTAGAATAAAGTAACCTATCTCTGTCTGATGTTGGTCCAAAGGCAAAACGGTACAAATATTCTAAAAACGGTGCACACTTAAACTGATGAATATCCGTTTTAGGTAGATGTTTTTTTAATTTATTGAAGTACCAGTTTTGTGGTTGAATGCTTTCTTTCCATGCCAGTTCTCCTGTGAGCTTCTTCAAAATGAACATGGACAATGTCCTAACTCTGAATAAGTACTGTACATAACCTCAGTTCAGTCATAACCTTACATGGACAAATATAGCCACAGCACCATGTAAGAAACCATAAAACCATTCAACTATTAAACGATTTAGCATTCAAGATATACTATATTTAGTGATATCTAACTTCAGTGTGTCCTGCGTATACAATAGTCTGGGTCTCAGAACTGCCTCATATCTGAATCCAACACAAGTTCCCATGAGGCTCTTTTCCATCTTTAAGCCTTACTCAACATAATCCTCTTTTCATGTATCAATTATTTATATGCCCAAAAAGTCCCAAATTGGAGCTTTAAAGGAAAAGCGCTTTCGATTATTAAGGCAATTACATTTGGTCTAATTTCCATTTCAAGCATTCAGCAAATGCTCAGGCGAGCCCAAATGAACTTTTAGCCTTAACTCTCTTTAACCAAATTATATTTGTTAATATTAGTCTAAAACATACATTAAGTAATATGGCTTGAATAAAACAAAACCAGATAAAAGAGTGGGAGGGAAAATGGCCGCTGTAAATGTTTTTATTCTATTTTGTGATGTATGAAGAGGGGAAAAAAAGAGCATTAAGTGGTAATTTTAGAAGAGATATTGCCTGAAGCTCTCGATTACATTTTCAGCAAACACAGAGTTTAACCGTGTCGTTAAGTGCTGCTTTGTATTTATTCACCTGGTGCCCACCGCGGCAGTAGCAGGAGACAGATCTTTTAAAGGGCTCATATTTACCTAAACCCACTTCTATTAGTCTGTGGTTCATTTCTTTGTGTATTTGGACCCTAATAGTTCATAGTTTGAATTTGAACCCTCCAGCTGCTGCAAAACTACCTTTAGATTCATTTGGGAAAAATCCAGTGGATTTCTACAACCTGTTTGAGTTCCTGCTTAAAGGTAGGGTAGAAGATCCAGGAAAAAATGGCTGGAGCAATATACATTTGGAAAATACACAATTCAAAAGTCCAAACCCCTTTCTTCAGACTTCCCCCTGAAGCCACGCCTCCAGAGCACCGGAATGTACTCGCAGAGGGGGGAGGGACGAATGTCAGATGAGTTTGACAGACATATCACCATTCAATCATTTCGATGGGTCGGTTAAAATGATTGGATGGTGTTTTTTCAGTCCTGTCCATTGCAGGGGTGGCTACATTTTTTACATTTTTGTGTTAGAGCATTTCTTTAATTGGCTGTAATCAGGGTGTGAACGGTATTTTAAGTAAAAAATCGTTCTATTGTTCTACCTATCGTTCTACCTATCGTTCTTTCTATCGTTCTTTCTATCTATCTATCTATCTATCTATCTATCTATCTATCTATCTATCTATCTATCTATCTATCTATCTATCTATCTATCTATCTATCCATCCATCCATCCATCCATCCATCCATCCATCCATCCATCCATCCATCCATCCATCGTTCTATCTATCTATCTATCTATCTATCTATCTATCTATCTATCTATCTATCTATCTATCTATCTATCTATCTATCTATCTATCTATCTATCTATCTATCTATCTATCTATCTATCTATCTATCTATCTATCTATCTATCTAATTACTTTAATGTCAGTACTCTTCAAATCAGAGCTCTAACACTGTTTATTCTTCTTAAAGGTATCCTGCTTACACTTAAAACAAGCATCTTTACTCTTGAAGACCTCTACAGCATCGAGGGACTTTTCTTTTTTGCAGCAGGGTGTAGTCAGAGCTGCAAAAGTACTACAGGATAATAGCTGACCCTGAAGGAGTTGAGCAAGTATTGGACATGTATTATTAATCAGTGTGTTTTATGGAAACCTGTTCCAACAGAAGAAGGGAGCACAGTACCACGGATCCATACAGCGCGCTTTATTATTCACAAGTCTCCTAACAATATGGCAGAGATTGTATTCATCATTATTTTATGCAAAAGAAAAGGAGAAAATCCTAGGCTGGATTTGATTTTATGCGACAACAGTGATGGCTTTGCGCTGGCGGGCTCACTTGTTAACTAGTGCGCAGGGCGGAAAAATGAGAGAATTACAATCTAATCTTTCCGTCCTACATGTTTGTGCTTAACAACCGGCGCTGTACCGTACAAAGAGCTGGAGTGTTTTTACAACAGCGAGGAAGCAGAGGGGAAGAAAACACCAACACATTTACAAGAGAGCCATAAAAATGTCTTACTTTCTAAACAATAAACATTTTGTCCAACAGTAACGTTTGCATCGACATTTCAAAGCAAAAGCTTCAGTGTCTCTTCAGCGTACTCCTGGTCTGAGGAACAGAGGCTGTGAACCTGCTACTGGTACTGCAGGTACTTCAAATGAACTGCAATTATACTGGGTCACAGAGCACTGTCTGCAGTCTGAGCTGAAAATGAAACTGTGTCACACCTTCTACAGCTGTTATTTGAACTAATATATATACTGTATATATAGAGGGTATGCACATACGTCACTCCCGCCCCTCCCAGGCCACGCCCCTCTAAATCAGACTGAGTGTCTTAAACCAACCTGCTCAACATGACGGAGTATAACAGTAAACACAGCCAGAGAAAAGGGAAAATGTGAAATAGGAAATTAAATGAAGGACAGTTGGACTGGACATGGATCTGTACGAGCTACCAAAGAACAAGTGGTCCATGAACACTGACATGTGGACACACATGGAGGATCCAGACCTGATCCAGGGGGGAGGGGATCAGCGCTATTTGGACCTGAAACTAATATACATGGTTTCATCAGGACTGACAACCAGGCTCCAAAACTAGGGCCCAGAACCAGCTGATCCAAAGGCTCCAAAACTAGGGCCCAGAACCAGCTGATCCAAAGGGTCCAAAACTAGGGCCCAGAACCAGCTGATCCAAAGGCTCCAAAACTAGGGCCCAGAACCAGCTGATCCAAAGGCTCCAAAACTAGGGCCCAGAACCAGCTGATCCAAAGGCTCCAAAACTAGGGCCCAGAACCAGCTGATCCAAAGGTCATTTCCAGTAGACCGTGGACTGACCCCAGTGAATATATGCATGATCTACTGGGACTGAGCAGATTTACTGAGTCTAGTTCAGATCCAGTCCTTTATCCAACACAGATACTACTGCTGTGGACCAGCAGGGCACCACTGCATTCTGGGAAATCAGCAGATTTACACCACCTGTTTTTAAATTATGACATTATTCTTGTAATTTTATGGCTTTATTGTTGGAATATGACGACTTTAATCTCATAAACGAATGACATTTTTGTTAAATTATGAGGGGTTTTTTTGAACTACAACTTTATTCTCATAACATTGTGATTCTTTTTGTATTTGACTTTATTATCATAAAATTACAGGTTTTATATCAATACTTTATGGCTTTATACTCGTGATGACAAGTGTTTTTATTTTCTTCTGTGGTCCTAATACTCCATCGTAGCTTTATTCTCCAGTTCCTCCGTATTTGTAAAACTAGGTTAGCCTCAGTTTCAGTTAGTTTACTAATCATGTAGGAGCACAAGGTTCAGAATCACAAAATGAAGACAAAAACCAGGAAAGATCTGATCATGAAACCAAGAGCTGCACTAAGAAGGAACGTTAGCCAAAACAATAGGTCATTTCAGGTCTGATTGGACCCAAAAATTCAGCAGAAATGAATGTTAGCTGACACCAAACAGGATCCACAGATCTAGGTTTGGTTTCCTGGATTTGTGGATCCATCTCCTTCTCTTTTCTTTGTCTTTCGGTGTCTGTAAAACGATAGCTCCCACTGCTTTAAGAACCTGTTCATACAATTAATCGTACAACAGCTCTTGCCCATTTTTTACTAAATATTGTTCTTCAGTTTAGACAGTACTGAAGCCAACGCTGTCACTCATCTCCCTCTTTCTGACACTCAGTGGGCGGTGATGTCACGTGCATACCCTCTATTGCCTAATCATCAGCTATGGAGTATTTCTATACTGCAGTCAAAAAAACCCTTTAAGCTGAACTGTGCTTTCCATGATCACCCTTTCTCCATTTCTAATTTTGTCTTTTGTCGGGGCTGCTTTTACTCTGAACCTTTAGTAGTTAGTGCTGACATTTCTGTTTTATATGACATTTGCATATAGTTTTGTTTAGTTTACTAATTAACTGTAACGTGGACAATCCCAATTAATTAACTGTTAGGGCTGTGTATTGACAAGAATCTGGCGATACGATACAATTCACAATACTAGGATCACAATACGATATATCATGATACTGTTAAAAAGGCAATTTTTTGTTTGTTTCTTTTCTTAAATGATTATTTCCTTTAAGAATTGAATTACACCAGAAATCTGCACAAATACTAAACACATTTTTATTTGATCACAACAGGATCTAATGTTATATCACAAAATTTTCCTGTGTTGAAACTGAAATTCTGTTTTACAGACATTACAGTTTAAGATCCTGCTCAAATGTTCAGATTCTATTAGTTCAGAACTAACATCATAACATTATTTTGTGCAATCCTGACAAAGGAACTAACATTATTTAATAAAACAGTGTTAAATAATAATAAATAAAATATAAACAAAAAACAAAAACAAAAAAGAACCTCCACAATATCCGCATTTGAATAAATACCTAAAAATATGGATACAGTACTTTTTAATATCGATACAGTACTGTGAAATTAAATATCGCGACATATTGCAAAACCGATATTTTCTTACAGCCCTAATAACTGTATCCGTAACAGTAAACAGGGGCAGCTTTAGGCAACATGGCTGGTATCCTGCTGTAGTCCCCAGCCTGATGACAACAGGCACCCTAAAAAAAACACTATATGACAGCACATTAATTAAGCATCCAAAGATAATCATAGACTGTAAATCACAGCCGGTCCTGCTCTGAAGTGATGTAAAACCTTATTATTTCATCAATCAAACTGACTTGCCTCATGAATTTGAATTTTGACAACTGCTGCTTTAAGTTGAGCCACGTGACAAAATACACAACCAGAGCAAAAACAAACGTCTCCACCTGGATTGAACTCAGCAAATAGATACAGTAGGAGCCTTCCATTACATAATTATTAAAGGGATTCATATGTTTTAGATGGAACACATTCTTCAGCCCTAACTGATGCAGTGAGTAGCTTCTCATTTCATAGACAAAACGTGTCGGAGGACATACACTGTGGAAAAAATGAAACGGTTTCATAAGTGTAAAATTATCCAACAGCATTCAACAAATTATTACCAAGTAATATACAAAAAAAACTTCACAATTCGGGAGAGTACTCACAATTTGAGAGGCTTTGGAGATTTTGCATTACCCAAATTTCGAACCAACAGACAGACAAACTGTAACTGTGTGGAATTCCCATTCCCACAATGCACTTTGTGACAAAATTTCCAAAAAAGGCCCAAGTGACATTTGGGTTTGTTCTGTAAACAAGTGGACTGTGTTTATGATGGAGTCATCTACGAAGGTGTTCACCGTGAGGGAAGTGGTTCAGGTGCAGAAGCACAGACAGACGAATGGAGAAGAGACAATTAGGATCTGACTGGGGCAAGCTTCTAATAGTTTGGGATTTTTCAATGTAGTTTCGTTTTACTTAGTTTTAACTTTTTTTTCTCTAATTCAGTTAGTTTTCATTCGTTTTTAGAGCAGGTTTGATAGTTTTTATGAGTTTTCATTTTTTTCTAAATGCTTAGTTTTAGTTTAGTTTTAGTATTAATTTTAGTTTTGTCGTCCCTTTTCTCTTCTTCTCTGTTGTCGTATTCAAACAAATCCCAGACAGGACTCTGCTGCTTTAGTCTCCATGTTGCCAGGTAGAGTGGGGACCAGAAGACGACTGGAAACCACTAGTGAACACAAATGTCGGATCATGAAGTTCCGTATGGTGCCACTAGCTAAAATTACTTGAGTGAAATAAATTGCTTTCGTATCAATCCGTCATTGACAAAGATGAAAACAAAGGGAATTTTGTCCATAATTTTCATCCGTTTTACTTAGTTTTGTGAGCACACAATACAGTTTCAGTTAGTTATCATTTTTTTTCATTTAATTATAGTTTTTATTTATTTCAGTTAACAAAAATGTTTTTTCAATTCTAGTTTTTGTCATTTCGTTAGTTTTCGTTAACGATAATAACCTTGGACTAAGGTTGGACACATCTGGAAAAAGATTTGTGATGAAAGTCAAACGCTGCTTAAAGATTGTCGATGTAGAACATATTAAATACAGCTATATTAATGAGGGCATACTGTCATTGCTTTTACACAAAATAATGCTAGTCTATTCCACACAGTGAAGCATATTACTTATTAATTAAACACAAGTATGTGATTGGTAGTTGGTTTCAGCTGATACCAAAAGGTTGGAATCAGTATGGGAACTGAAAAAGTTCCATCAGTGTATCCCTACAGTAACCCCATGTGGACAGGCAGAAGGACGTCCAGCCGCATGAATCCAATCTGTCCACAGATAACAACACTGACTAATTTGCACTCTTCATAAAACTGACCACATTGTACTATGTAAAAAAAACTGTATTTGCACTAACAATTTTATATATATATATATATATATATATATATATATATATATATATATATATATACATACATACATACATACACACACACACACACACACATATATATATATATATATATATATATATATATATATATATATATATATATATATGTATATATATATATGTATAAACATACATTTTTTACAGACTGTATCCTGTACATATCCACTCACTGTATAAATACTTCAATTTGCACTTTCTGTACATATTACAATTAGGGATGTAATGATTACCGATATAATGATAAACCGCGGCAAAATTGCAGATGGTTAGTATTACTGTTTAAATTCTAATTATCATGATAACCATGTTTGATTACTGCACTTTTAGGGAAAAAAACCCACGTAAAGCTTTGATTTTATGTCAAATTTTTGAGTATAATTTTAATTTATTACAATTTTAATTATATATACCTCATCTTTGGAACCAATATTCACTTTTCAAGTCTTTGAAAAGGTTTGTTAAGCATCTTTGTGTTTTTTATGCAATAAATTATATACATTTTTCAAATCGGATTTTATATTTTTTGTGTGTTTTTTGTTATTTTGTGTCGATATAGGAGGTTACAGTGAAAAAAAAATAATAGGCAGATGATCTAGACGAAGTTGTGCTGAAAAAACAGATCCCAAACATGGCTATAGTAAACATTTGTTTATATAGTATATGAAGGCAAAATCAAAAGGACTGAAAAACGGCCAAAATAGGCTCAGACCACTAAGGGTTAATATTTGAATGTTTCTGCAACAGAACGTACATTGTGCCAATTAATTTATTTGTTTTGTTTTGTTTTTTTTCACAATACAACTTGGTTAAATTATTTCAGTGTGTGTATCAGTACTTTCTGAACATTTTGAGCACAATTTCAACAATACCACAATAATAATGATAACGTGATAATTTTGGTCACAATAACTGTGACATGAAATTTTCATATCATTACATCCCTAATTACAATATAAAACCCACTGTAAATAATATATACATAAACATATATTTTTAATGGACCGGACCCACACATCCACTCACTGTATCAAAACTCCAACATGAACTCTGTACATATCACATTGTAAATCCACTGTAAATCTCAACCCCTTGTTGTGTGCGTCTCCAGTGGACTGTTTGTTTATATTGTGTCTAGGTCCATATGTTGTTCTGGGTTCATGCCGGAACTGTATGTCGTGAGTATTGTAAAAACCGAAGCCAAATTCCTTGTATGTGTTCACATAGTTGGCCAATAAAGCTGATTCTGACTCTGATAACAGTAGGCTCAGCCCGCTGGAACTGTTGTTGTCTGTTGTAAGATGTAACTTAAGAAATAAATTGGATTTACCTGCAGTCTGAACAACACCTGAGAGAAAAAACATGAAACTCTAACCATGGCATACATAATACAGGTAAATGATCCTCTGTTTGCATTTGCTTCTGAAGTTGTGTGAGTCTGTGTGTTTGGTGTCGGTATGTAGAACATCTTGTATCTCTGCTTGGCACAAACCTTTACTTCCAATCAGCAGCTAAAGAAATTGTAAAAGTCATTAGGACTGAAAAACAATTCTATCAGACCTCCTCTTATATGTAATGGTCCTTCAGCTTTAGGAGGGTGTAGATAACAGGCGTCCGTTTACCTCCGTAGGCTGTAGTTGGTTAAAACTACTGGGAATACTCGAAAGGTGGGATGAATCAGACAAACCAACAAACAAACAAAACACCAACAAGGTCACAAGTTTGTCTTCCTCCAGAACCATACGGAAGGAAGCAGAGGCCAAAGGAGCTGCGATAATAGTGTTCAGCAGCGTCCTCCTGCACAGCAAATTTATCAGAAAGAACAATGGGAAAAGTACATTGTGTTATTTTAGCTGAGATTACTTTTGGATTTGAGATTACCTGGCCTTCCTGGAAAGAGTAACTCAGATTCAAAAAACAAGGCAGCTAATTAAACATGAACTGAAGCACTAATACTGTAGCCTGAATCTATTCATTAATCAGCAGGATCAAAGATTATTTGATCTGTTATAAGCATTCAGGACACACACACACGCACACGCACACACACACACACACACACACACACACACACACACGCACACGCACACACACACACACACACACACACACAGGAACTCTATGGAATAGTTTGATAGGCTACTAAACACTTTAATATTTCTTTAAAGGCCCAGAATCTGTCAATCTTCCTCTAGCTGTGACAGGTAGATCGCAGCCTACAGGCACACACACACATTTACTACTGTCAGGGTATTTGATAGATTTTCTGAAATAGAGGTTTTCTCTTTGCTCTTGTCACCAGTCAAGTAAAAACTCTAAAGCTTTTACTCTAAGTGGCAGTCAACACTGATTTCAAACCCTCATGAATCATCGTTTTGCGTCATCACCAACACATGCTGTGTCCCTCAGCTGTAATTATTAAACTGTGCATTTGCAGCATATATACAGTATATTTATATAAATTGTGGCAAAATGCACTGCAGGACTGTTGGAAACAAAAAAAGATTGGCCATATACAGCTGAGCTTTTCCAGCTGTTTTCAGTGACAAATAATTAAAGCATCTGAAAAAAGCTGCTAAACCACATCACATGGTACCTAAATATTCTCTATATGAAACTGTATTTTCTTAAAATAAGAAAAAAAAAAAAAAAGCTTCAACTGTACTTGGAGCATTTGTTTGTGTTGTGGTGAAGCTTGTGTTGGAGTGTGTTTTCAGATTCAGATTTATTAATTGTCATTCAATAAAAACATCCCAGATGCTGTTACAGAACAAAATTGCAAACAGATTCCCTTCCAAGCTACAAAAGTGGTTTTTTTTGTCTGAAATAGGCTTTAAGACTAAATTCAATGATGAATAAAATTATGATTTCCAAAAAGTACCTCATGAATTTGGTATTTTTGGTATTAGTACTTAATATACTATTAGCACAAATACTATGAAATACTTTCACTGTGTACTTTTGGAGTACTGTATTTTCCGGACTATAAGCCGCTACTTTTTTCTCGCTTTGAACCCTGCGGCTTATACAGCGATGCAGCTCAAGTATAGATTTTTTACAGGCTAACGTCCTCCAGGGGGCGCTCTAGCAGGAAGCGCAAAAGCAAGACAGACAGGTGGAAGAGGAGAAGTTTTAAGCTGAACTTTGAACAGTCATTTTGCACAAACCCTCATCATGGAAAACACACGAAGAAATGCATATGATGCAGCTTTGGAGTTAAAAGCAATGGATGTGTCTGTAAAGAAGGAAATAGAGCTGCAGCACTGAGGTGCCATTGAGCAACAACGGAGGAGAGACGTAGAAGGAGTGTGACGGAGCCTTTGAGGATGTTCAACTCTGACACTGAAGAAGACGACTGCAGTGGTTTAATGAGCAGAAGGAAGATGGAGATACAGATCAATGACTGTTCTGGGTTTTTGAACCAGCCTGTTCCTGCCGTTTTACAGCTGTGTTACAGACACTGTTTGGAAAAAAACAGTGAAGGGATGGAAATAAATATTTAAATAATCTGTCTGTTTACCATCTTTCTGTGTAAATATCTCATGTTACAGCGTGGACACCTGTGGCTTATAGTCAGGTGCGCCTTATAGCCTGGAAAGTACAGTAATCATATTGCAGAATCCATTCCACACTGCACTTCTGTTTGTTGTATTCAGTGGTTGTCACAGATAAAATGTAAAAAAAAGATTAAAACTTTTCAAAGTTTATAAGCTCTGTTATTTTTTGTGGCTCCAGACTATTTTTTTGGCAGAAGAGGGGGCAAAATGGCTCCGACTGATAATAAAGGTTGCAGACCCCTGTTTTAGCTGGAACACATTAAGTGTTAGTCTTAGTAAAAAAGCGGACCAGAATGAATGCGCCTGTCTTAATTTGAAAGGGAACATCCAGTTCCTGTGTAGTATGTGGCTAAAACAGCATGACAACATAACATAACACAACAAAACGAGCTGAAATGTTGCTCATATGTAATTTACATCCTGCGGCTCCTCCCATCTCCAGTGCCCCCCCGTGGCTTCGTCAAAACTCACGAGGAAATAAACTCTTATTTTGTAACATGTAGCTATCATTGCTTTAGGCCAGTGGTTCCCAACCTTTTTTGACTCATGACCTCATTTTAACATCACAAATTTCTGGAAACCCCAGACATTCAAAACAGAGACTTTTTTTTTGTTAAAATTGATTGGTTTTTGATCATGTAATAGTTTGCTATGTTTCAAATAAACGTTAATTTTACACGACATTTAGGTTATATAATGTACATTTTTATTAGTAAGTTTTAATTAAAAAAAAAAAAAAAAATCAATTACCACAAATTTCAGGCGATCCCATTTGAATTCCAGCCGACCCTACGTGGGGTCCCGACCCCAAGGTTAAAAACACTGCATTAACTGTTCCCAATCCACTTTTTAAGTTGTGTGGTACAGTCTGTTCTTTCTCAAACTGATAAAATCTTGCACCACAAACATCTGAAACCAGTGTTCAAGGGGTTAAACTGAAATGAGGAGGAAAGAGGGTCTTATTTAGAGGCTCACCTGGGGTCTATATCCATCAGCAGCACCAAAGTTTGCACTGGAATAACACTGATCCTTTTACAGTGAAACCTTGCCACTTTAGTAAGTTTTTTTTTTTGTCTTTTTACATCCCTAATATGAATGATGTCCTTTTTCATCATTAGTAAAGCTGATCTGGCCTAATTTGGACTAAACAGCTGTGGTACCTGGATTTAAAAGCCAGAATGTTTTTATGGCTCCAGGCAGATACTTGTTCTCTTTCTGGCCAAAAATGCCTCCATAGTTTGTAGAGGTTACAGACGCCTGCTCTACCCCTAACCCTAAGCCTTAAATAGGTTGCCAGTGACCCGGCAATCTAAGAGGTTAATGGTGTTTGCTTGTCACAATGTTTTGAGTTCATTATGAGACATATTAGAGTATGGCAGCTTGCCAGAGTGGAGGAAATTAATGGAAAACACTTGTGGCCACTGTCACTCAAAAAATTTTGCAAATCACCATCAACAGCTCTGCCTGTACTTACAACCCAAAATAAAAAGAAAAAAGGAACAGTAAGAAAAATGCTTAATAAAATAGGAAGCACTGATATTGAAGTTTAAGGACATTTCTTGTTCTGTCCAGTTGACTTCATTTCATTTGTAAATATAAAACCATTTGTCAGAGCAAAAAAGATGAACTGTGGGAGAAAAATCTATGGGGAAATTATTGAAATGTTTAAAAGTGTGCCTCGAACATAAACAGGAAGGGATTTGAATTTCACCTTCTGTGGTGCCGAACAGAAAAAACAATAAAAAATCAGGGAATTAAATGTATTTCAGTGCCTAAAGGCCAAGGGTTCAAGCCAACACCATGATGACACTGCACCAGGAACCATCATTCATCTAACCTAAACACTGGTTCAAACTGTACTGAGCCAAAGGAAGCTTTAAGTTCACCGTGTCCTCAGGTCGTATGGATTTCTCTTGACTCAAAGACATCTGGGATGGACCAGATGGAAAGATGAACATCTTTTCTGGAATAATTGGATGCTGTGTGCTCAACTAGAGATGAAATGGACCATCCAGACTCTTACCGGCAACAGGACCAGAGGCTAGACTATGTCATGTCCTGGGGTCAAAGGTCACTGTCACTTCTGTGATGCACAATCAAGGACTGAGGATGAAAAGGGTACTCATGTTGGACTGGCCCGACACAGCCCCCACTGACCCCCGTAGAGAATGTGAAGAGTATCCGAAACACGAAATGTTAGATGGAAGACCCTGTACTGTTCCATATCTAAAGACAGGAAGACTGCAGGAAGAATGACACAAAATTAGGGGTGAAATGATTCCTCGAGTAATTTGAGTACCTTGATTACAAAAAATGATCGAGGAATTTTCTTTGCCTCGAGGAATCACTTATTTAATTGTAAGGCTCAAAGCACAGCATTTTGCACAAACTATTTAATGTGTCACAACACACTTATGTCACGCACGCAAAGGACGATGACGGAGGATGTGGAAGTGTTCGGATGAAGCAGCAGGGAGATGGAAGAGGCGAGTGAATACAACAATGATGACGAAAGACAAAAAAACACAGTAAAAAAGACAGAAAATGTGAAAAGTGTGGAAGCATTTCAGACTGAACAGCAGGCGAACACTGTGACATGTGTCTGTTGTAACACGGCCCTTCCAGACCACAACCGCACATCTGTGACGGAGCATCTTCTCATAAGACCCCCAGAATGGAGCGGAGGACCCCAGATAAAAATAAAATTAACGCAGCGCAAATCCATGAGATTAACGTTAATGTACCTTACTAACATAACGTTAGCCCTGCGGAGGGCTAGGTTTGTGTTCATAATGGAACTGTCGAATGTGTGGATAGTTTATTACGATTGTGACAAGCAGAGATCTGCACGGATAATTTCCCAAAAGCACGGACGAAATGGTGCACAGGTTGGTGAAAGTTTTCTCTTACCTTGTCATGGCTTCATTTTGGCAAAATCCAACTAGTACTGCAAAAATGAAGCGAATCATCAATTAACTGGACACGCGTGTGTGTGTGTGTGTACGTGTGTGTGTGTGTTATAGGTTATGAGACAGACAGATAAGGTGTGTGGGGGGGGGGGGGGCATTGCCTTGATTCTCCTGAACATAGCAGAAATGTGTCAAACTGTTCATGCATGGACTCGTTCACAGTTCCCGTTCAAAAGTTCTTGCCTCTTTTCTGCCACAACACATTCCTGTTTTGTCTAAACTGTAAATTCTGAAACTTACAGCTGTCAAAGTTCAGCTGCACATCAAAAAGGCAATGGTTATGCCTTTTTTTTGGAAAAAATTATTAATGCCTTATATTTTTGATACTTACAAGAAATACTAAGTTGAAAGTGAATAAATTTTATTTATTTTTATTTGTATTTGCAATTGCCTCTGGAAATATTTCTAGTCAAAAAAATATGTTTTATTTTGTATGCACAATATGAATGTAAGAAATAAAACTGTTAATTACCAAAAAAAAAAAAGGAAACCAAACGGTCTTTCTTTATAAAGTGAAATATCTTATTTCCTCTTGTGTATTTATAATTGCTCTTTAACCTAGCAAAAATAAGTTTTATCCGATTACTCGATTAATCAAAGGAATTTTCAGTAGAATACTCGAATACTAAAATATTCGATAGCTGCAGCCCTATACAAAATTCATCTGAAACACTTCATCACTTGGTGTCTGCAGTTCCTGAATGCCCTCAAGCTTGAAAACCTTCCAATTTTAAAGCAAGTTTTCCTATGGCCAATTCTCAGGGAATCCTCTGGAGTGCTTCAAGAGGAAAAGACCATTTGAATCAACCAGACGATTTTTTGCTGCATTTTGGTAATGCTAATAGTAGCAAAACACTGGACAGAAGATAATAGCTTGTCAAGCTGCAGTACAGAGGAGCAGCTTGGATTTCATGTTACCTTGGAAACAAGCACTGGGTGTTTCAGCAAGTCAGTGAGAAAGGTAAGACTGCTGTCCAATCCCTCCTCAACATGTTTCATATATTCCCTTCATCAATCACCTGCATCGGGCTAACGCTTACAGTAAATCAGCCAAAACCAGTAATTCAGCGCCAGGGGAGGTAGGAGCCTGAGGATGACGGGGGCCAACCCCCCCCCTCCATCTTCATCTTCATCTCTCTGTCGGATGAAGTTGAGCACAAAGTCAAAGTCGCAAAAATCAAAATGCCACAGGGACTAAACTGGCAGACTTTAAGCCAGTGGTTACAGACTAGACATTTAATTACACAACAAGTCTCCAGATCAATAGCTGCTTTGTTGTGGTATGTGGCCACATTCTGTACAGTTAAATATCTTCCTTTTCTTCAGCTTTATGGAGGACAAAAATAGATCTTTCTCAGAATCGGTGGCATTATTTCCAAAAAAACAATGAAGTACAGACAGAGGCCCTTTTATGAACAATGCTTTGAAGTCGCAGGAGGATAATCATTTGCTAAATGTTACCACTGATATATTGCACCAACACAGATCTATCTTTGAAACAGGGTTATAAAACACTTTATCTCTTGGGTAATAAAAGTGAAACTGTATTTTTGTGTGTTGCCTATGTGCGGCAGTGTGTGTGTGTGTGTGTGTGTGTGTGTGGCAGAGTTTCACAGGTGTTTTGAGACGAGTTTGAATACATTTCCATTTTTAAGCGTGATCGGGTATGCATGAATATTTTTAAATTGGGAACCTGCACAAACAGCCCCCCTTTCTAGATAAAGCAGGTATGCAATAAAATGGGTCATGTTTTGTGCAGGTGTGAGACGCAAAAAACCCACAAATGCACAAACATAAATATTGTGAAACGCTAGATTTTGGTTGTTTTGTGTTTGATAGAGGAAAATGTGTCATAAATGAAGGAGGACAGTAACAAAGTTTTGGCTGTCGTCTGCACAGGCTCGGGTGGGCTTTGGCCCTCGGCCCGATGCTTTGATGTTCAGCTACTTTACATCGAAACACTTGTTCAGAAAATGGGATTTCCTTAGTCTGTTATGTACAGTATGTTTGTGTTTTTGTTGGACAGATTATGGATCGCTGAAAGTGATAGATTCCTCAGTACGGGCCGCAATAAAATAATGCAAACAGGATTTTCAAAGCGGCATGCCTTGTCAGTTGACAGCTCATCTATTTTTAGGTTCATTTCTGACAATGTTATAGGGAGGGAGGGGTGGGTGAGAGAGAGAGAGAGAGAGAGAGAGAGAGAGAGAGAGAGAGAGAGTTTTAATTCTTGATTTCTGGCATATTTCAACCTGGTCTTAACTTATTTATCATTTATTTATCTATTGTCTTTTGTAATAAATTGTATCATTATATAAAGATGTTTTTACAGGTTTTATATATTGTCATTTTTAATGATATTTAATAGCTTTTACTTATTTTAGTCTGCTTTTTCGCCTCTATTTATTTATCGTCTATTTCAATCATAATCAGTGAGGTGCTTGGAGTACCTGTCAAAGTCTTTCGTCTGTGCCGTTTTTAATCTGTTAATTAATTCTATGTATTGATAGGATTAGTGGATCAACAGGTATTAAACAGTTTAGATAAGTGGATGGTTTTAATTAAAGGTGGATATTTGCATCTTTATGTAAGCAACGAATGTT
Source organism: Sphaeramia orbicularis (assembly GCF_902148855.1). NCBI lineage: Eukaryota > Metazoa > Chordata > Actinopteri > Kurtiformes > Apogonidae > Sphaeramia > Sphaeramia orbicularis. The sequence continues at coordinate 51,744,221 of NC_043966.1, forward strand.
ATGATAACCAATTAAATAAACTTAGAAAACTACATATATAATTAAATATTGACAAAAATATTAATTCAAATATAAAATTAAATTCAGTCTGCCAATTAGTCACTAAAGCCTATTTAAAGAATTTAATGTAATCCTCCAGGAGCAAACACTTAGTGTGATTGTGGCGAGGAAAAACTTGGGGAAGAAGAAACCTCGAGCAGACCCAGACTCCTGGAGGATGGTCGAGAGACAGAGAGAGAGAGAGAGAGAGAGAGAGAGACAAACTGTATCCAGAGTGAAATCAATCCAAGTAACTATTTGAAGCGTTTAGAGTGAGCAGTGTTGCTGTTCTCAATCCCATTAGCCATTCTGAAAGATGCAGCAGCGCAATTAGGCAGTTGGCACAAAGGGAAGGCGAGAGGGGAACCAGAGAGTTGTCACAGGGTGTTACTCTGATAAAACAAGCCAAAAGAGTAACTCAGGAAGAGGAGACTTTAAAAAGGGTCATTATACAAAGTCATTCCTTTCTACATTCACAAGAAACTGTGCGAAACAACCAGAGAGGAAAAAAATGTTTCGATTCCTTAACTATTTTACCAAATAATATACACAGTCTGGTCAAAAAAGTCCTGCATGTAATATTTCATGGGACTGCCTTTAGCTTTGATTATACGTAGGGATGTAACGATTACCGGTATAATGATAAACTGCGGTAAAATTGCAGATGGTTAATATTACTGTTTAAATTCTAATTATCATGATAACTTTTCCGGAGAAAACACCTATGTAAAGATATGTTTTTGTGTCAAAAATTTGAGTATAGTTTTAATTTATTACAATTTTAATTTTCTATACCTAATATTCGGAACCAATATTCGCTTTTAAAGTCTTTGAAAAGGTTCGTTAAGTATCTTTGTGTTATTTATGCAACAAATTATATACATTTTCCAAATTGGATTTTATATATTTTTTGTGTTTTCTGGCCTTTTATGTTGATATAGTAGGTTAAAGTGAAAAAAATAATAGACAGATGAGATAGATGAAGTTGTGCTGTAAAAAACAGATCCCAAACATGGGTATAGTAAACATTTGTTTATATAGTATATAAATGTAAAATCAAAAGGACTGAAAAACAGCCAAAATAGGCTCAGACCACTAAGGGTTAATATTTGAATGTTTCTGCAACAGAAGGTACATTGTGCCAATTATTTTATTTGTTTGTTTGTTTGTTTGTTTTTTAAATACAACCTGGTTAAATTCTTTCAGTGTGTATTAGTACTTTTTGAACATTTTGAGCACAATTTCAACAATACCGTGATAATAATGATAACCGTGCTTATTTTGGTCACAATAACAGTGATATGAAATTTTCATACGGTTACATCCCTACTTATACGACACACTCACTGCAGCGCTGTTTATGCCCCACAAAGCTTGGATAATGCCACAAAAAATGTCACACAATTTATTCCCATCCATAGCTGTATTCATTTTTGGCCAAGATCTTGTACTAACAAGTGAAAAAGTAAGTGGAGCTTACTAATACCCCCACCCCCCCCGCTGCACAACACTTTGCTCCTCCTGCTCACTGATACTCTGCCTAGTAAGGGAGGGATTCTGATTTTTAAATAAACTAAATTACTACAGATATGATCCAATGGAAGGATCTGAGTTAAATGTAGGCGGGGCCTTTTTTGGCCAGTCTGTAGATACATTTTATTTTTAACACATCCGATATGCTGTAAAATAATAAACATGAAGAAATTTTGTAACGTGTTTGTGCTGTTTTTGTTCAGTGTTCCGCATAGTGGGGGGTATGCATCACATCCGCAAAATAATCTACTATAAATAATCAAACTGTGGTGTAGTCCTGTTCAACATCAGGGGTGTAAGAATATATCGGTATCACAATATATCACAATATTTCACTTCACGATACTGTATCAACATTAAAAAGTACTGTATCGATATTTTTAGGTATTCATTCAAATGCAGACATGGTGGAGGTTCATTTTTGTTTTAGTTTTTCAAGCTCTTATTTCTATATTCACATGGGTTTTTTGTTCTGTTGTTTGTATACTTTAAAAGTACTATTGTGATATTGTAGGTCATAAATGTAGTTTTTTTAAAATTGATAACGCTGTTTTGTTAAATGATGGATAATTCAAGCATCCTAAAAGCATTTTTTACTGTCTGAAAGAGGTAATTGTTTATTTATTTTTTATTGGGAATGCACAAAAATAATGTTCTGGTGTTGGATGATTCAGGGACTGAACACTATGTATTCTTTTCGCAATAGAATACGAACATTTAAGCAGGATCTGAAACTGTAATGTCTGTAAAACATTATCTATTTATTTATTTGTGTGTTTCTTTGTACTGGTAAAGCCGCATGTTAAAATATTATTTATCCAAATGCTGCACTATTAGTTTTTCCAGAAAATAATCTTTTAAAAAAAGAAACAAAACAAAAAACATTGCCATATGAACAGTATCGTGACATATCGTATTGTGATCCTAGTACTGTGATTTGTATTGTATCGCCAGATTCTTGCCAATACACAGCTCATATAGATTACATATAGATTTTTCAAAACAGAAGACTTGTGAATAATCATAAAAGTGCATTATCACTTCAGCTGCTCTTCCTCTCCATCTCATCTTTCCTACAGTGAGCTGATACACACGAACGCACCGCCGCAGAGCTGTCAAACCCCACCTCCTGTCACTCACTCATAGCGTCACAGCACTATTGTCGTCTTGTCACTTGTCAGTCCTCGCCTGCTCCAGTTTTGTTTTGACGTTAGTTCATTAAAGACGGCAGGTGCAGAGCCTCCGACTGGTTTTGTTTGACAAAGAGAACAGCAGTGCCGTTTGGAAATAATCCATGAAGCGACCTAAAGGATACAAGCAGGCCTGTTTTTTTTGCCGATTCTTGCCTTTTGGTGCAGCTTCTGACGATGACTGCTCCTTTGATATGGCATCTACAGCTGTGAGACTTTGTTACTGGGGCAAAATGTTCCTGTAGCAAACAAATAGCTGACACTGAAAGAAATCTGACTATTTAATGCATATTAAAAAATCATAACCTCAGAAAGAAGTGCAGCAACAGCACTGAAACTTTTTCAGATCTTCTTCAGGTATCAAAAATATCAGACGAATTAAGCAGAAGGGAGAATTTTGGAGTTTTAGGAAGTATTCAGAACAGCAATTGGGAGATTAGGAACCTGAGGAGCCCATCAAGCTAAGCCGACATTTTATTAGTAAGGATATATAAAGACAACATAAGCAGTTTTTCCCATCACAGCCACTATGGATGGAGGGGGGGCTGTGGAGGAGGTGGAGGACTATAAGAACCTGGGGGTAGTGATCATGAACAGATTGGACTGGAAATCTAACACCGATGCTGTGAACAAGAAGGGGACAAGGTTATTATCTTGAACGAAAACTAATGAAATGATGAAAACTAGAATTGTAAAAACATTTTCATTAACTGAAATAAATAAAAACTATAATTAAAAGAAAAAATGATAACTAACTGAAACTGTATTGTGTACTAACAAAACTAAAACGTATAAAAATTATGGATAAAATTCCCTTTGTTTTCGGATTCATATGAAATCGATTTATTTCCCTCAAGCAATTTTAGCTGCTGGCACCATATGATATTTAACGGTCTTCTGGTCACTTGTGGTTTCCAGTCGTCTTCTGGTCCCCACTCTACCTGGAAACATGGAGACTAAAGTTGGGAGAAAGCATCAGAGTCCTGTCTGGGATTTATTTGAATACGACGACAGAGAAGAAGAGAAAAGATATAAGAAAACTAAAACTAAGCATTTAGAAAATAACAAAAACTAATTAAAACTAGCAAACCTGCTCTAAAAACTAATTAAAACTAACTGAATCAGAGAAAAAAAGTCAAAACTAAACTAGAATGAAAAATCCAAAACTATTAGAACCTTGGAAGGGGATGAGTGGACTCTGTTTTCTGAGGAAGCTGAGATCCTTCAACATATGCAACCAGATGTTGTAGATCTTTTACCAGTCTGCTGTGGACAGATGTTGTAGATCTTTTACCAGTCTGCTGTGGACAGATGTTTTAGATCTTTTACCAGTCTGTTGTGGACAGATGTTGTAGATCTTTTACCAGTCTGCTGTGGACAGATGTTTTAGATCTTTTACCAGTCTGTTGTGGACAGATGTTTTAGATCTTTTACCAGTCTGTTGTGGACAGATGTTTTAGATCTTTTACCAGTCTGTTGTGGACAGATGTTTTAGATCTTTTACCAGTCTGCTGTGGACAGATGTTGTAGATCTTTTACCAGTCTGTTGTGGACAGATGTTTTAGATCTTTTACCAGTCTGTTGTGGACAGATGTTTTAGATCTTTTACCAGTCTGTTGTGGACAGATGTTTTAGATCTTTTACCAGTCTGTTGTGGACAGATGTTTTAGATCTTTTACCAGTCTGTTGTGGACAGATGTTGTAGATCTTTTACCAGTCTGCTGTGGTTGGTTCCATCTTCTTTGCTGCTGTTTGTTGGATCATCAGTATCAGAACCAGCGACACCATCAGACTGGATAGAATCATCAGGAAGGCCAGTTCTGTATTAGGTCTCAAACTGGACAATTTTGAGACAGTGGTGGAGAGGAGGACACATCCATCATGAACAATGATGAGAACCCTCTCCACCACCCTCTGGACAGTCTGTGGAGCACCCCCTTTGACTCCGACAGACCAGTACAGATTCACCGTCAAACAGACAGATACTGGAAATCTTTTCTGTCACGTTCTATTTCACTCTACGATAACTCACCTCAGTCTGACGTCTGTGGTCATAAATCCATTTGCACGTAAATGTCATTTTGCACCTTCTCATTCTGAATATTACAGCTTCTTCTGCACTTCACAGTTTTATTTTGGCACATTACTGTCATTATCCAGGTTCCACCCAGATCTTTTTTATATTTGTAATCTATCATGTATCGTGCAAGGTTCTAATAGTTTTGGATTTTTTATTATAGTTTAGTTTTATTTAGTTTTGACTTTTTATTCTCTAATTCAGTTAGTTTTAATTAGTTTTTAGAGCAGGTTTGCTAGTTTTTATTAGCTTTTGTTATTTTCTAAATGCTTAGTTTTAGTTTAGTTTTAGTTTTTTTTTTTTTATATCTTTTATCTTCTTCACCGTCGTATTCAAATAAATCCCGTACAGGACTCCCTTTCTCCCAACTTTAGTCTCCATGTTTCCAGGTAGAGTCAGCACGAGAAGATGACTCTAAATGACAAGGGATGAGAAGTGACGGACTGTTAAATATCATATGGTGTCAGCAGCTAAAATTGCTTGAGGGAAATAAATCGATCTCAAATCAATCCGACACTGAGAAAGACAAAAACAAAGGGAATTTTATCCATAATTTTTATACATTTTAGTTTTGTAAACACACAATACAGTTTCAGTTAATTATCATTTTTTTCTTTTAACTCTTTCGGTGCCAGACAGTTAAGGGGCTAATAAGCCTTAAAAGTGCGACAGAATTTGGCCGTTTTTCAGTATTTTGCGTCGTTTTTATAATCGAAGTCTGAATCGTCATCAGAACTCATTTTCTAGCAGATGGGACTGTTTTGACAGATCGCTGTGTTTACGATATTACTACAAAATGGCCATCTAATTTGCATATGATTTCATTCATAAATTCGTTCATAAAATTTCCCAAGCGGAAAACGAAACGCGAGCTCTTCCTTGGTCAAAAACCGCTCGGTAACATCCGACCGATTGCTACTTAGATTCAAAACGCACCGGACGCAGCTGATTCATTATTGATCATAATTTGCAAGAAGATTTGAAAGAACGTCATCGAAATGTGAGAAAGAAATGGGGCTGGATGGTTTGTTTGTACACAAATATGGCGTGTTCTCCAAAGCCGATCTGATCGGCCCGTGGCACTGTAAAGGTTGTATTCGTAAAGCCGATTTAATCGGCCCATGGCACTGAAAGAGTTAATTATAGTTTTTATGCATTTCAGTTAACGAAAATGTTTTTACAATTCTAGTTTTCGTCATTTCGTTAGTTTTCATTTAAGATAATAACCTTGGTATAGTGTTTACTATTGTGTTGTGTGCCATGTTGATGCTACACTCTATCTATCTATCTATCTATCTATCTATCTATCTATCTATCTATCTATCTATCTATCTATCTATCTATCTATCTATCTATCTATCTATCTATCTATCTATCTATCTATCTATCTATCTATCTATCTATCTATCTATCCATCCATCTATCCATCCATCCATCCATCCATCCATCCATCCATCCATCCATCCATCCATCCATCCATCCATCTTCTGCACTGATTGGTTATAAAACCTTGTTCATTGTTTTAAAGCCCTTATTGACAGCCAGCTGTAGATCAGTCCTTAGGTCTGGGTTTCTTCGGACCAGTCTTGCTTTTGTCTTTGTCTTGCTCTTTTAAGATCAATTATTTGAAAAGCACACTTGTTGTAACGTTCAAGCATAATGCAATTTGAATCAACTGATGCTCTTTAAAAGTAAGAGTAGTGTGAAAATAACAAATGCAACAAATACATGCACCATGTTTTCCCACTCAGGATGTCAGCATTTGACCAATCACGTAGAGCAGGGGTGTCAAACTCATTTTCTTCCGGGGGCCACATTCAGCCCAATTTAATCTGAAGTGGGCCAGACCAGTAAAATACTAGCATGATAGCCAATAAATAATAACAACTCCAAATTGTTTTAGTGCAAAAAATGACATTCAATTATACCAATATTTACATTTACAAACTATCCAAACAAAAAAGATGTGAATAACCTGAAAAAATGAAATTTGTTAAGAAATATAAGTACAGTTTTATCAATATTCTGCCTCGACTTAACATTTCTACATATGCATCACAGATCAGATCTAGAAAGGCACAAAACATTTAATAACAGGCAGAATAATGTTAAACTTGTGCTTAATTTTCTTTAGACATTTCAGGTTGTTCATATTTGTTCAGGTTATTCACATTTTATTGTTGAAGGATAGTTTGTAAATGTAAACATTTTCATAATTTAATGTTTTTTGCTCGAAATCAAAGAGAAACAATTGGTGTTGTCATTATTTATTGATTATTATAATATTATTTTTGAGTTTGATGCCCTAACTTGCACTTTGCAAATTCATCCTGTGGGCCGGATTGGAACGTTTGGTGGGCCGGTTTTGGCCCCCGGGCCGCATGTTTGACACCTGTGACGTAGAGCTTTGGACACATGGGTCATTTAGTCACACCATCTGACCAATGACACAAAGCCCCAGCTAGTTGTTAGCCAGCCTCAAATTAACTGCTGGCAATTTAGTGAAACTACAGGGTTAGTTAATTTATCACCAGCCAATTTGTCATTACAATACTAAACAACGTTACCGATCTTGAGTTTGGATTATTTTAGCAGATTCTGAGAGAACAAATGGTAGCAAGCATAAGGTTACTGTGATTATGACTGCAGCTGGTCCAAAATGCTGCAGCTCGGCTTTTAACAGGGACACGGAAACATGAACATATCTCACCAGTTTTAGCTTCACTTCATTGGTTGCCAGTGGGTTTTAGACTTGATTTTAAAATTCTTCTATTTGGCCTTGCCCCCTCCTACCTGTCTGACCTGATCCACCCCTACGCCCCCCCCACCCTCGTGCTCTCAGGTCAGCAGATCAGCTGCAGCTTGTGGTTCCAAAAACAAAGCAGAAGCTTGGTGGGGGCCGTGCCTTTTCTGTTGTTGCCCCAAAGCTGTGGAACCAGTTGTCCTTAGATGTTAGACAGGCTCAGTCTCTGCCTGTCTTTAAATCACGTCTAAAAATGCATTTTTTCTCATTGGCTTTTAATCAATGAGTGACATGTTTCTTTTTTTTTTAATATATTTTTTATGCTGTTTTTATCAGATTTTAATTTATCTTTGTTTTTATGATAGTTGTATTTTGGTGTTCTTAGCCCGCTTTGCACCCTGTGTTATCACGGTTTTTACTTACTTGTTTACTTATTTAATCCTTTGTTTTATGTTTTGTGTACAGCACTTTGGCCAGCTGTAAAGTTCTTAAAGTGCATTATAAATAAAGTTGGTATGGTTTAGTATTATGAGCAGGCCCTTGGAAAGTGTTCTTCAGTGGAAAGGGGTGCCTAACCCCAAAAGTTTCATGACTCTTGCTGTACATTACAATGCAACACCTGAGACAGACTGCCGTGAGCGTCCTACAGGCCCAAGACCAAAGTTTGTATTAGTTATAAAGAGCAGTGGCCAAGAATCCAGAATGTGGGCGAAAGCCAAACTAAATCTGAGATGGAGCACTGTAACGACGGCTGCAACGTGGAGGTGTGAAGGAAAACCTGAAGGAGCTTGTCAATCATACAGTTCGTCACAAGAGGCCAGGGTCCCTGCTTCTGCTTCTGACCCTCAGCCGCTCACACACACATACCATCAGGTGTGTGTGAGCGGCTGAGGGTCAGAAGTTGAGCTTTTAATTAGCTGAGCGAACGGCTGAGACTGCCAAGGAGAACAGGAAAGGTGAGGGGAGGCCAGGTATCGGCGCTAGATGAAGGGAGGTCAGGAAAACTAGACAGGGGAACCGTATGCAGCCCCGCACGCACACTCATTATTTTCTGACAGGGGGTTAGTAGCAGATAACTCAGTGACAAGCTACAGTCTGCACAATGAAAAATGACCACACTTAGGAGCTGCAAGGCTGTCCGTTTTTTCACTTTTTAGACAATGCTATCCAAGGCTATTACATATGGACTGAGCTGAAGGATTAGATATATATAGAATGAGGAGGAATGTGTCCAAGAGAGTTTAAGAGAAGGCACAATGTCCAGAAAAGACTCTGAAGAGGAGGAAGAAGAAGAAGAAGAAGAAGATGATGAAGAAGAAGAAGAAGAAGGAGAAGAAGAAGGAGAAGAAGATGATGAAGAAGAAGAAGAAGAAGGAGAAGAAGAAGAAGAAGAAGGAGAAGAAGATGATGAAGAAGAAGAAGAAGAAGAAGGAGATGATGATGAAGAAGAAGAAGAAGAAGGAGAAGAAGAAGAAGAAGATGATGATGAAGAAGAAGGAGAAGGAGAAGATAATGATGATGAAGGAGAAGAAGGAGAAGAAGAAGGAGGAGAAGAAGAAGAAGGAGAAGAAAAAGGAGAAGAAAAAGAAGGAGAAGAAGAAGAAGAAGAAGAAGAAGAAGGAGATGATGATGAAGAAGAAGAAGAAGAAGGAGAAGAAGAAGATGATGATGAAGAAGAAGGAGGAGAAGGAGAAGATGATGATGATGAAGGAGAAGAAGGAGGAGAAGAAAAAGGAGAAGAAAAAGAAGGAGAAGAAGAAGAAGGAGAAGAAGAAGAAAAAGGAGGAGAAGGAGAAGAAGAAGAAGGAGAAGAAGAAGAAGAAGGATAAGGATAACAAGATGAAGAAGAAGGAGAAGAAGACCATAAAGCAGTGTTGATCAGTCAACAGTACTGTCGCTGGTTAAATGTTTTAGAATCCTGAAGGCCTTGTATCTTATATTTCCATCACTGAGTTCTGCAGATACGTTTCAACCTACAGATGAAGACCTAACAAATAATGTACAACCAAAGAAATAATTGACTTCCTGGCAACATACAAGAAAAACCTCACCACTACCTTCAAAGGAAAATTCAATTTGCTGTTCATATGGCTGTTATTCTGCAGTAACATCCAGGATGGACCTGGCTATCACCTGATGGTAGCTGGCACTGACTCCAGCGTCCTCCTGAAGAATGAAGCTATTCAGAAAAGCATGAATGAATATTGTTGTTTTTTAATGTTGTTGAAGCGCTTAAAAGCAGTGAGTTCTGTGTAGGACTGTCATAATACCAACATTTGAGCTGATGATTATTGTTGTGCAAATAAATGTACCACTGTGCACAGACAGACAGAAAGTACTTTGTTAAAAAAAAAAAAAAGACAAAAATCCCCGGACAATACAAATTGGCTTCTATAGGTGATATAAATAATCTAGAGCCACAGACCCACTGTCTTAAATCTATTCTTTTCTTGTACATTGCTGTTAAAACAGATCTTCTTTCCAAATGACCGTTCTTCAGAAAGGAGCTAAAAACAGTTGGAGCCGTTCTGTTCTGTCACCTACTGCGCTTTCAGGACCCACTCTCTGAACCCAACTGAGCATCTTGAAACTCCCACTGGAGTTTCTAAACCAGGGGTGTCAAACTCATTTTAGTTCAGTTCCACTTTCAGCTAAATTTGATCTGAAGTGGGCCGAACCAGTAAAATAAAAATATAATAATGTATAAATAATGTCAACCCCAAACTTTTCTCTATGTTTTAGAGCGAAAAGAGTCAAATTACATTATGAGAAGGTTCACGTCTATAAACTATCTTTTCAGACAATGTGAATAACATGAAAAAACTGAAAAAATAAGTGTAATTTAAACAATATTCTGCCTCAGTTTATCATTTACACATGTACATTAGAACTTACAGATCACAGTGGATCTACAAACATACAAAACATGTAATTACAGGCAGAATAGTGTTCAAATTACACTGACTTCTCTTTAGACATTTCAGGTTGTTCATATTTGTTCAGGTTATTAACATTTTTTGTGAAATTATATTTTGTTTTAGTGTAAATGCATGAAAATATTTACACTTAAAATGAGAACAAATTGGAGTTGTCATTATTTCTATGTTATTATGATAGTATTTTACCAGTTTGAGCCATTTGAGATTGAATTGGTCTGAATGTGGAACCTGAACTAAAAGGATTGTTAATATCTTAGTGTAATTTTTGCATTTCACAAATTCATCCCAGGGGCCAGACTGGACCCTTTGGTGGGCTGGATTTGGCCCCCGGGCCGCATGTTTGACACCTGTGTTCTAGACATTTCCAATCCCTCCACCTACTGGCAGGTTGTTTTTTTTTTTTTTTTATCTCTCAGCAGTCAACAGTCTACGATTAATTCTAGTCATGAAGGCAGTAAAACCTCATTTTCAAGCTAAATGAAAAGCAAATTTGCAGCATTACTCTCCCCACTGTTCAGCCCAGACCTGCATTACCGTTCTATTCTCTGAGTTGTGTAATTAGCTGGCTTGTGTGTGGTAACTATGTGACTTAGTTTTCATCAGATGCAGAGGAGTGGGTGGGGGTTGACATTCTGCCACAGACTTATGTCGGAGGAGCAAAGGCTTGTCAATACTACTGAAATTCTTAGCGGCTGCCAATTTTAATCAGCCGTCGCCATCCTTTCAGAGTAATTTGTTTAATTTAGGACACTGTCAGACATTTTTTTTTTAGAACTCAATGTTCTGGAGATTTACTGTAAGTAAATGTAAAGCAATAAAAAAGGCTCTGCAGTAATTTATCATTACCATTAAAGGAGCAATTAATAAAATAGTATTTAATCTTTTTAATATAGATACCTACTTTGAAACATTAAAAAAAATTACATAATATTATCATTACTGTGAAGAGGTTACAGTTCTGACATTTTGCCAAATATGTCTCTGTAATGTCCTCAAGAGATATATACAGCAGTTAGCAATTTACTCACATGAAACCATCTTGTCTTGTCTCATGCAAACACTGTAGTGAATAGGGCTGTGTATCGGCAAGAATCTGGCGATACGATACAAATCACAATATTAGGACAACGATACGATATATCATGATATATCATTATACCGTTAAAAAGGCAATTTTTTGTTTGTTTCTTTTTTTTTAATGATTATTTCATTGAAGAATTGAATTACACCAGAAATATGCACAAATACTAAACACATTTTTATTTGATCAGAACAGGATCTAATGCTATATCACAAAATGTTCCTGTGTTCAAACTGAAATTCTGTTTTACAGACATTACAGTTTCAGATCCTGTTCAAATGTTCATATTCTATTAGTTCAAAACTAACATCAGAACAGTATTTTTGTGCAATCCCAACAAAAGAATGAACAGTATTTAATAAAAGAGTGTTAAATAATAAGTAAAATATAAACAAAAAATAAAAACAAACTTACAAAAATGAACCTCCACAATATCTGCATTTGAATAAATACCTTAAATATCGATACTGTACTTTTTAATATCGATACAGTAAAGTGAAATGAAATATCGCAATATATTCCAGAACCGATATTTTCTTACAGCCCTAGTAGTGAATAGTTGATTAGTGTCATGATGCATTAAAGGCCTGTTGTGTAAGATTTAGGACAATCCTAAAACACAAATGTAATACAATATCCATAATTATGTTTTCATTACTGTCTAATCATTCCATGAAATAACTGTTGTGCTTTCGTTACTGTAGAATGAGTTGTGTGTCACCTTTCCCACCTTTACTGTATTACAAAGTTTCCCAAGGAGCTCCAAAAAGACTTCCTCTGTTATTTGAATGTAGATCAGGGCTCTCAAACTCATTTTCTTTCAGGTTCCACATTCAGCCCAATTTGATCTGCAGTGGGCCAGACCAGGAAAATAATAATAGAATAACCTAAAAACACCGACAACTCCAAATTTTTGTCTTTGTTTTAGTGCAAAAAAAAACCCAATTAAATTATGAAAATACTTCCTTTTATAAACTATCCAAACAAAACAGATGTGAATAACCTGAAAAAACTGAAATTTCTCAAGAGAAATAAGTGCAATTTTAACAATATTATGCCCCAACTTATCATTTCTACATGTGCATTATGGATCGAATCTACAGAGACACTGTTGTTGGTCCATCAGTCTCGATGACGATCTTGACTTCAGTTTTTGTGGGTCCTGGAGTGGGTTATCAGCCTTGTTTTTGCCCTGAAGTATCTGCCACAAAGACACTAAACACTGAGGAACAGGCAGAAAATTGTTAAAATTGTGCTTAATTTTCTTTAGACATTTCATGTTGTTCATATTTGTTCAGGTTATTTGCATATTGTTACAGGATAGTTTGTAAATTTAAGTATTTTCATAATTTTATGTTATTTTGTGCACTAAAACAAAGACAAAAATTTGAAGTTGTCATTATTTATAGGCATAGTGTAATATTTTTTTCACATCAAACCGAGAAGAAAATCTGCAGTCATTCTTTTTTGTCGGTTCTTCTGCTGTTATTATTTGACTGTAGATCAGATTGGTCTGTATTTGGAACCTGAACTAAAATGAGTTCCACAGCCTTGACTGTGGAATTGTTGCACTTTGCAAATTCATCTCAGGGGCTGGATCGGAACCTTTAGTGGGACGCATTTGGCCCCCAGCCGCATGTTTGAGACCCCTGATGTAGGTGGAATCCTGTGGTAAAATATGCTGCTTTCACCAACTATGTCTGAGCGTGGAACCACCGTTGTGATTGGTAAAATAAAAAGGCCAGAATGACACTAATAAAGGCCATCAGCGTTTTTAGCAGCTCACATGAGTGAAGGGTTACAGTGGTACAATGTGCAACCTCACCACCAGCTGTCACTAATTATCAGTCATTGATTCTATTTGAGAAATAATACTAAGCCAGTTAGGGCTTGATTTGATCACGAGGGGCAACGCTCTTTGTTTGATGAAGATGTTTTATTACGTAGATGACTGGCTCATTATTTGCAAATTACGATGAAATATATGCTAATACTGCTGTTATTATCTCATTAAAAATATTACATTTTGATGAAGCAGTATAAAAATACATACACAAGCAATTACCATCTGCACGATGTACCTGCTTTAACATCTCAGACTGTGTTGATCTTCAATCATTTTCTGAACAGTTTAACCCTCTAGAGCAGGGGGGTCAAACTCATGTTAGTGCAGGGGCCACATACAGCCCAATATGACCTGCAGTGGGCCAGATCATTAAAATAATAACATAACAATACATAAATAATATCAATTCCAAAATTTGTGTGTCTGATTTCTATGTTCTGGAGTGAAAAAAGTAAAATTTTATTATCAAATTTTACCATCTACAAACTATCCTTTAAAAAAATATGGAAAAACTTGAACAATCATGACCAAAGTGAAATTTATTAAGAAAAAAGTGCAATTTTAACAATTTATGCCATTATTTGGGCTCAGCTTCTCATTTTCACATGTTCATTACAACTTACAGTGGATCTACAAAATACACAAAACATTTAATAACAGACAGAATATTGGTACAATTACTCTTAATTCTCTTAAGACATTTCAGGTTGTTCATATTTAGATAGATTCTGTTGGGTTTCTGTAAATTGGCTTAGAGTCTGGTGTTGACCAACTCTATATATGTAAAGTGTCATGAGATAACTTTTTTGTTGTGATCTGGCGTTATATAAATAAAATTTGATTGATTGAGTGATTTGATTGGTTTTCCCCTGTAAGTCGCTTTGGAAAAAGCGTCTGCAAAATGCATAAACATTCATATTTGTTCAAGTTTTGCACATTTTTTGTAAAAGGCTAGTATGTAAATGTTAGCATTTTTGTGTGATTTAACTTTTTTTGTTTTTTTACACTAAAACAAAGAGAAAAATTTGTAGTTTTCATTATTTATAGTTCATTCATTCATTCATTCATTCATTTTCTGAACCTGCTTTATCCTCACGGGGGTCATGGGGGTCACTTGGAGCCTATCCCAGCTACTTACAGGCGAAGGCGGGGTTCACCCTGGACATTTCACCAGTTCATCTCAGGGCTGAACATATAGAGACAAACAATCACTCTCACATTCACACCTATGGGCAATTTAGATTAACCGATTAACCTATCAGTGCATGTGTTTGGATGGTGGGAGGAGCCGGAGTACCTGGATAGAACCCACACAGACACGGGGAGAACATGCAAACTCCACACAGAAAAGGTCCCACCCCCATCGACTGGTGTTGGAATGGAACCCAGGACCTTCTGTCTGTGAGGCACCAGTGCTAACCACTGCACCGCTGTGTCGTGTTATAGTTTATTATGATAGTATTTTACTGGTCTGACCCACTTAAGATGGAATTGACCTGAAATTATTTTGACATCCTTGAATGTTAATATCTTCAGTGTAATTTTTGTGTTTCACTAATTCATCCCGCGCGCTGAACTGGATCCTTTTGGGGGGCCGGTTTTGGCCCCCGGGCCGCATATTTGATACCCCTGCTCTAGAGGGTCAGGGACGATAGCTACTGTACCCATAGCTTTACCCTACTGACCCTGGAAATGGACGCCAACAGAATCTTCTGCTGCTTCTGACAATCAGATGTAGTAATCCCAGTTCAACTGCTGATATGGATCAATAAGCCTGGGACCGTATCATTTTCAGCTTTTCCAGTAATTTTCTTTCACTATTCAAGCTGCTTTCCCCCTAGTGTTCAGTTTGGGTGTGAGATTCTTTTTGCGTTTTTTAATCATATTCTGTTAATGAAAAATAACAGACAATGAATGCACGTGTGACTAAAACTGCCTGTAATAAGTGCATTGGCTTTGTGTGGCCATATGACCTCCCTGTGTTGTGGGGTAAAAGCAAACGAGTCGCTAGCGTGCCTAGAGTTTCTTTTCATTGTTGTGAAACTGCATAGAGAAGCTGCTAGAGGCAACAATTAGACCGGTGCTGCGTTCATGTCATAATGTTCGAAACATAACTTAAATAGCAAATAATAAAAAAATATCTGGGTTCCTTGTAGCTATAAGCCAGGGGCATCAGGAATATCTCAGTCTCAACAAAAAAGACTTGTCAAGATAAGAACAAGAAATACTGTACCTCCAGAAATCACCACTACCGATAGCTTAATAAACCTCATTTAGTGTATACAATAATCATCCACTTATAATGATGCATGTTAAAAGTACAGACATAATGTCTACTAGCATTTTCTATTGTACAAACTGCAAAGAAAACTCCCTTTGAACCTTATGTCGCAAATGAGGCCTACACAACCACACATACCCTCCTGCACTGCGGCTTCCCATCCAGCAGGTCGGTGGTGACCCATTTAAGGGTTAGAGTTACGTTTGAGCTAAGTCTGAAGTGATGCACATTGGCTGGTAAAAAGCACATAATGTTCCCGTTCCAAATAAGTTATGACATGCATTTTGGTCTTTCACATCTCTAACAAAACCTTAAACATAACTCTAGGGTTCCATGAAAAAGATGGTTCCCTTTCACATTAAGTCTAATAAATGCCTTTTTATGGAAGTAAATCTGTGTCATTAGATTTTGAATTATAAAAGCCATGGAATTTCCAGTGCTGATTTTTTGTTTGTTGCACTGAAATTAAGTATCTGAATTTTTTTTTTGCACTGAAATTAAATATCTGATTTTTTTTGCACTGAAATTAAATATCTGATTTTTTTTTTTTTTTTACACTGAAATTTAGTGTCTGATTTTTTTTTTTTACACTGAAATTTAGTATCTGATTTTTTTTTCTGCACTAAATGTAAGCATCTGAATTTTTTTGCATGGAAATTAAGTATCTGAATTTTTCTTTGCACTGAAATTAAATATCTGATTTTTTTGCACTGAAATTAAATATCTAATTTTTTTTTTTTGCACTGAAATTTAGTATCGGATTTTTTTTTGCAATAAATCTATGTATCTGATTTTTTTTTGCACTGAAATTAAGTATCTGAATTGTTTGTCTCTGAATTAAACTTTGTTCATAAATTTAGAATTAAAAAAAATCTGATGCGAAAATTCAGGTGCAAAAAAATTCAGATACTTAATTTCAGTGCAAAAAAAAATTTAGTGCTAGACATTCAATGGCTTTTATAATTCAAAATCTAATGACACAGATTTACTTCCATACTTTTTGTCTTAGCAGTTCTTTTGCAATTAGTCTAAGCCTAACCCTCAGCAAATGTTCTCTTAGGGTTTCATGAGAATTATGGACAAAGTCGTTTTAAAACCACGGCCACAGGTTTTAAACAAAAACTTACTTGGACATGTTCTGTCCGGAGTGTTGCCAAGGGAACAAGACGTTCCCGACAGCCGCCCGGTAGCTATAGACACCCAAAAGTCCAAGGGCCAGGGCGATCTTGGACACCCATGAGCACCGTCTTTGGACCAGGACGTAGATGAGAACGAGACAGAAAGCAGCCAGCAGAGACAGGACCGTCTTGTGTTCAGAGCTAGAAAAAGACACACAGACACTTTTTAAAATAAAAAAGTAGATATACATGCATATTCTTGAAAAAATAAAGCCTCGAAATCGACAAGTGACTGAGAAACAGAGAGCATTTTGGTTCACTCTCAGTAATATCCTCTGGCTACAGTTTAAAGTTTAGAAAGTTTTATAAGATGTAAGTGTAGACACCTTTAAAATTACAACGCACTGTGCTCAGACAGGAAGTAAGTCCTCAAAGGAAGTATCGACCTGAACAGAGGGCTTGTACTCAGCGGATAGAAGGATGAGACAGCAGACGTGTTGTATGGAAGTAAATCTGTGGCATTAGATTTTGAATTATAAAAGCCACTGAATGCCTAGCACTGATTTTTTTTTTTGCCCTGAAATTAAGTATCTGAATTTTTTTGCTCTAAATTTAAGTATCTGAATTTTTTAATTCTAAATTTATGAACAAAGTTGAATTCAGAGACAAACAATTCAGATAACTAATTTCAGTGCAAAAAAAATTCAGATACTTAAATTTAGAGCAAAAAATTCAGATACTTAATTCCAGTGCAGAAACAAATTCAGATACTTAATTTCAGTGCAAAAGAAAATTCAGATACTTAAATTTAGTGCAAAAAAAAATTCAGATAATTTCAGCGCAAAAAAAAAAAATTCAGGTACTTAAATTTAGAGCAAAAAAATTAATTTAATTTCAGTGCAAAAAAAAATTCAGATACTTAAATTTAGTGCAAAAAAATTCAGATACTTAATTTCAGTGCAAAAAAAATCCAGATACTTAATTTCAGTACAAAAAAAATCCAGATGCTTAATTTCAGTACAAAAAAAGGTAGATACTTAAATTTAGTGCAAAAAGAATTCCAATACTTAATTTCAGTGCAAAAGAAAATTTCAGATACTTAATTTCAGTACAAGAAAAAATTCAGATACTTAATTTCAGTGCAAAAAAAAATTTCAGATACTTGATGTCAGTACAAGAAAAAATTCAGATACTTAATTTCAGCGCAAAAAAAAAAAAATCACATAATTTCAGTGCAAAAAAAAAAAAAAATTCAGACACTTAATTTCAGTGCAAAAAAAATTCAGATACTTAATTTCAGTGCAAAAAAAATCCAGATACTTAATTTCAGTACAAAAAAAGGTAGATACTTAAATTTAGTGCAAAAAGAATTCCAATACTTAATTTCAGTGCAAAAGAAAATTTCAGATACTTAATTTCAGTACAAGAAAAAATTCAGATACTTAATTTCAGTGCAAAAAAAAATTTCAGATACTTGATGTCAGTACAAGAAAAAATTCAGATACTTAATTTCAGCGCAAAAAAAAAAAAAATCACATAATTTCAGTGCAAAAAAAAAAAAAATTCAGACACTTAATTTCAGTGCAAAAAAAATTCAGATACTTAATTTCAGCGCAAAAAAAAATTCACATAATTTCAGTGCAAAAAAAAAAAAAAATTCAGATACTTAATTTCAGTGCAAAAAAAAAATCAGCGCTAGAAATTCAATGGCTTTTATAATTCAAAATCTAATGACACAGATTTACTTCCATAGTTTTGCTGCACGGAGACAAGATGATGTGTAATGCTGGCTACATCTCATTATCCAAGCAACAGGCAATGCAGGTGGGTGGGGGGGTGGGGGGTGGTGGGGGGGCAGTGCTGGACAGGGAAAAGGTCAGAATCCACATCTCTATTCCACAATGTGGTGCATGTTAAAGAACAAACTACAATCCCTGAGCCCGCTGGTGTTGATGGAATATTAATGCCTTTGAAAAAGACACAAAATCTATCTTCTTTCTACAGACTGAGAGATTTTCCCTTCTGGAAAATATCTAAGTGAAAAGAGCTGTCAAGTTTCTGAAGCCGAAAAACATACCCACAAATATTTCAATATCAGGGAGATCCTTATATGTTACTTTCAATCTCTGTAATGATGTATTTTGCCATTAATTGAATTCAAGCAGCATGGCCTTGGTCAGTGCAGCAGTTTTCTTCATTTCCCATAGCAGCTTTCAATATTCTTTGCAGAATAGGAATGAAGTTGTTACATTGATCCAATTCTTTGCCTGCATGTGTAGGTGGAGACATCTTGTCATGGTACTGTACTTTAGTCTACTGAGGCCATATTATCTGGACAAATTGGAATCTCTGCCTCTTTATAATGAATTAATCCCCCTGTGCCTGCTGAACTCTGGTATTTATACTGTGAAAACAGCTCACTTTAATGCACTAAAACCTCAAGTTTACTTCCCTTCAACCTCGGCTGTAAATGATGTGATGTAGTGCGCTATTACCTACACGTTCCTATGAGTCTACAAAAAAAAAAAAAAAAAAATATATATATATATATATATATATATATACACATATATATATACTGCACAATAACACAAGATTAATAGTCCTACGCTCTGCAACCAGCCCAATGTTCATTACAGCCCACAAACACAACAGTATTGACAGTGTTTGTGTTGCTTTACTAGCAGCGAGGATGAAAGGTAAAGTTTGCATGTATGTAATCATGTATACAAATGTATTTCTTTGAGTTCTGGAAAAACATCTCGAACTACTTGATGAAGAGCATGCAGCGGGTGCAGGATTCCAAGACACAAAACAGCATTTGCAAATTCAGCGTTCTCATGTGTGGCCATGCGACAGCGGAACACATGACCAACAGAACGACGAAAAATTACAAACTATCACACATTCTCTCGCATGGTGAAAAGACAGCTACTGTCAAACCAAACCTGCAGACATAATGTAATGTGATGTAAACCTGTTTAGAGTGTGTGTGACAGACTGCAGTGAGATGAATAAGAGTGAATGCTTGGATGTGAATGAATATTTTATACAGATGGAGTTAAAAATATGCATTTTTTACTGTTTTTTAATGTTTTAGTTTTTATTAATGTCTGTTTTTTAATGATATACAGATAGAGTTATAAATATGCATTTTTTATTGCTTTTTAATGTTTTAATTTTTATTAATGTCTTTTTTTTTTTTCTTAATGATAACATCAGCCTGCCCAGGGACTACAGGTGGAAATTAGCACCAAGGTTAAAATAGTTTTGGATTTTTCGTTATAGTTTAGTTTTATTTAGTTTTGACTGTTTTTTCTCTAATTCAGTTAGTTTTAATTAGTTTTAAGAGCAGGTTTGCTAGTTTTTATTAGTTTTTGTTATTTTCTAAATGCTTACTTTTAGTTTAGTTTTAGTTTCTTTATATCTTTTCTCTTCTTCTCCGTCGTATTCAAATAAATCCCAGACAGGACTCTGCTGCTTTCTCTCAACTTTAGTCTCCATGTTTCCAGGTAGAGTGGGGACCAGAAGACGACTGGAAACCACACGTGACGGACCGTTAAATATCATATGGTGCCAGCAGCTAAAATTGCTTGAGGGAAATAAATCAATTTTATATCAATCCGACGTTGACAAAGACGAAAACTAAGGGAATTTTATCCATAATTTTTAGACGTTTTAGTTAGTTTTGTAAACACACAATACAGTTTCAGTTAGTTATTGTTTTTTCTTTTAATTATAGTTTTTATTCATTTCAGTTAACGAAAATGTTTTTACAATTCTAGTTTTCATCATTTCATTAGTTTTCGTTAACGACAAAAACCTTGATTAGCACTAGTGCTAGAACCTGGCACACTGCATCTCTCCTTTTAAAGGTTAATGTATATTGTGCATTATCCCTGTCAAAATAAATAAATAAAATGAAAATGAAAAAATGCTATTACCTACATGTTCCTATGAGTCAAAAAAAAGGAAATATACTGCACAATAACACAAGATTAATAGTCCTACCCTCTGCAACCAGCCCAATGTTCATTACAGCCCACAAACACAACAGTATTGACAGTGTTTGTGTTGCTTTACAAGCAGCGAGGATGAAAGGTAAAGTTTGCCTCCAGGAACAAGAGAAGAAAAAGACAAGAAAAGGGTGTTTTATCAATGTATTCAACAGAATATAACAGTACTGCTTTTCAGACAAATATTTATTATGTAGGTACCGACAGCTCAAGCAAAGAAGCAAAGAGGAAAACAGTTGCTTCTTTTTGTTATTCATATGGCAACGTGTCTTTCCCCTGGGAACTTCTTAGGATTCCTAAAGATGCTGTGAAAGGTTCACAGAGGTGTTGTCTCTAATCAGAACTGTGTTCAGGCTGACGTGGGCGGAGCCATGCTGGGAATTAAAGCAGCAAAGCCTTTAAAGAGGAAAAAAAGGTGAATTTATCACTACAACTTCTCAAATGTAAGGATATTTGTTTTAGCTTCAGCACATCTGACTGAGGGAAAAAAGCCAAAGGCGGTCATCACCAAACGGCGGCCCATGGGCCAAACGCAGTCCACCAAGCCTTTATATCTGACCTAAGGAATATTTGTGATGAGAAAAAAGTAACTTCAGATATTTAGGATGTGTGACAGTTGTTTCTTTGTTCTTTCTATACTGAGGTATGACGCAAATACAAAAGCAATGGAAAGAATTTGGATTTATTTAATAACAATGATCTGAAGACTACGAATCCATCCTATATCAGTTTATTATCAGCAGGTATAAAACACAACCTGCTGCAAGTTTTACCCAATCAGGACTCTGCATAACAGCATCAAAACCAGATAAGTTTGATGAATATTTCCTACCAATGAGCTTCATTGTGAACCTCTCCTCAGTGACCTTCCTCCTGTTTTTGTCTGATCTCGGCTCTCTGTTGGAGCTTCAGACCAGCTATAGAGGGTCTGCACGTGACGTCACCGTTAGCTGAAGTCACCGCGGTTCCGCCCACTGAATGGCAGAAAGAGGGAGATGAATAGCAGCGTTGGCTTCAATCCTGTCTAAACTGAAGAACAATATTTAATAAAAAAATGGGGCAGAGCTGTTGTGAGATTGATTGTATGAACAGGTTCTTAAAGCAGTGGGAGCTATCGTTTTACAGACACCGAAAGACAAAGAAAAGAGAAGAAGATGGATCCACAAATCCAGGAAACCAAACCTAGATCTGTGGATCCTGTTTGGTGTCAGCTAACATTCATTTCTGCTGAATTTTTGGGTCCAATCAGACCTGAAATGACCTATTGTTTTGGCTAACGTTCCTTCTTAGTGCAGCTCTTGGTTTCATGATCAGATCTTTCATGGTTTTTGTCTTCATTTTGTGATTCTGAACCTTGTGCTCCTACATGATTAGTAAACTAACTGAAACTGAGGCCAACCTAGTTTTACAAATACGGGGGAACTGGAGAATAAAGCTACGACGGAGTATTAGGACCACAGAAGAAAATAAAAACACTTGTCACTACGAGTATAAAGTCATAAAATGTTGATATAAAACCTGTAATTTTATGAGAATAAAGTCGAATACAAAAAGAATCACAATGTTATGAGAATAAAGTCGTAGTTCTAAAAAAAAACCTTATAATTTAACAAAAATGTCATTCGTTTATGAGATTAAAGTCGCCATATTCCGACAATAAAGCCATAATATTACTAGAATAATGTCATAATTTAAAAACAGGTGGTCTAAATCTGCTAATTTCCCAGAATCCAGTGGTGCCCTGCTGGTCCACAGCAGTAGTATCTGTGTTGGATAAAGGACTGGATCTGAACTAGACTCAGTAAATCTCCTCAGTCCCAGTAGATCATGCATATATTCACTGGGGTCAGTCCACGGTCTACTGGAAATGACCTTTGGATCAGCTGGTTCTGGGCCCTAGTTTTGGAGCCTTTGGATCAGCTGGTTCTGGTCCTAGTTTTGGACCCTGGTTGTCAGTCCTGATGAAACCATGTATATTAGTTTCAGGTCCAAATAGCACTGACCCCCTCCCCCCTGGATCAGGTCTGGATCCTCCATGTGTGTCCACATGTCAGTGTTCATGGACCACTTGTTCTTTGGTAGCTCGTACAGATCCATGTCCAGTCCAACTGTCCTTCATTTAATTTCATATTTCACATTTTCCCTTTTCTCTGGCTGTGTTTACTGCTATACTCCGTCATGTTGAGCAGGTTGGTTTAAGACACTCAGTCTGACTTAGAGGGGCGTGGCCTGGGGGGGAAGTGACATATGTGCATACCCTCTATACAGTTAGTTCAAGTACAGTTCATCTGTACGCATCACACATCCCATATTCTTTATATTTGTATACTTTACAATTCTGAAATCTGTAGCTCTACGTGTAATTTGTTGTTCTTTCACTGCAGGATTTTTAACACATTTTCATTCATTTCTCAAATTTTAAAAACAACATTAACAACTGTGATATTAACCAGTGGTTTGTGGGCTACTTGGAGCCAGAAGTTATGGCATTTGGACAAGCTAGTATTAAGTTAGTGAAAAAGTAATGGATAAACACAGTACCTGGTAGGCTATCTGGCCTAATTAGCTAATTAGAAGGCTAGTTAACAGACGAGATAAGGCAATTCTTAGAGAGGTGATTACCCACCCCTTCTGATTTACCCAATATGTGTCTATTTAAATATTATTTTACCAGAACAGAAAGTAGAAGTTTGTTGTAAAGATTGTAAAGTAACATTGAGTTCTGTTTGGAAACAGCTCATAGGACTGCATCTCTCATTTCACATAAAACACGCCACTAGCATGAAAACAGCTGTTACCTGAGCATATAGTATTTCACTGTGACATTCTTGGCTTGTAAAAGTATATTTTAAACTAAGAAATTCCATATGTGTACATGATGGCATAATTCAAACAGGATAAAAGAATAATTGTGTCTTGCCAATGATTGGAATACAATGTTTTTTCAAAAAATACGGTCCCATAAGGCACAACTGGAAGGGGCAGGACTTCAGCTCTCTATTAGCTAAAGAAATGAACTACGTATGTATTTAGGCTGGATGTTGTAATTACCGTGTGACAATAAACTTTATGAGATACACTGCAACAAAATCCTTCAACGGTCTTATGAGTTTAACTACAACTACACTAGAGCTATCAGTCATTTTTAGTTATTAAAGGGAAGCTCATAAAGTCTAAATAGGCAACTGAGTGAGCTGTCAATCACACTTGTCAATCATCAGCCACACAGAAGACTTTAAGGCCCTCTGGTATTTATCAGTCTTTTACAAAAAGACCACCAGTACATGAACAACAGCGGTCAAATAACACAAACGAGGCCTTATCGACTAAACGAAAAAAGTTTCTAGTTGATCTAATTTCTAGAGAGAAGCTGTTGTCTTCCCTTGGGCTTTATTTATCGATGCTTGGTCATTTTAGAGTTCTACAATTAAATAATCATATTGAATATGTGTGGGTTTTATGATGTGCCTTCAGCACACAGTACAATTTTAGAAAATTAGAACAACTAACCTGTTCAGCCAGTGTCCTACATCAGGAAGATGAGCCCACTGCACACCTGTCTGGTTGAGGGAGCGTAGCAGGCGGCAACACACCAAAGTGAAGGGAGGTGTGGCTAATGCTAGCCATTTCTCAGAACAAATCTCTGCCTTGGGGTGGGCAGAGGGATGAGAGGCTTTGGAAGGGAGGATGGGCTCGTCATCATCCCCAGACCTCCTCTGCTCTCTGAAGTACTTGCGGCAGACATCCTGGAAAACTGCGAGGCAGAGGGTGTTGAGCAGAAAGTACCAAATTTGGTGCTCTTCCTCTACGAAGCTACTGGAGGCCAAGCTGAGGGTGTGACCAATGGTGCCAGCAAGCAGCAGAACGTCCAGCTCTGACAGTGACCACTCACTGCTGCTGCTCTTCAGCGGAGACTAAGGAAAACAAGAAGGGTGAAAGGAAACTTAGAGTCCGATCATTTCTCAATGTAATGTAACACAGACTGGACAGCTAAAGTGGACTCAGTGGCTATCCATTGGTTTGTGGACTACCGTTTTGAATCCTGGACAGCTTGACCATCACCATCTTGTTTTTTTGGACATAGATGTGTCCCTATTTGCATGAGAGGATGGAGCTTGGGAAGCATGAAAGGTGACATCATGAAGCTAATGCTACTGCTAACTTACTGAAAACAACAAGCAGGCTGCTAATTAACCCATGTTAAACATCACCACGTTAGTTCAACTAATAAATGCATGTTAATCCATAGAATCGTGTTTGATAACATTCATGTCCACTTGCACAATCTGTAAACATGTTATTTAGCACTGGCTGGCCTAATTAGCAGCCTGACAGACCATAAAATGCAATAACAGATTATTATAAATATTAGGTACAGGTATTAAATAATGCTAATCTAGATATTTGTATTCATTTGTTTTCTGGACCATATGATCTTCTGGACGGTCAAAGGGTTGTTGGAGCCTGTCCCAGGCACCAATGGGCATTGGGCTAAACGTGTCTCCAGTTCGTTGCAATCAATATATTTTAATTATCAGTAAACTTCAGAAAAAAAATTGTGATATCTCAAAACATTTTTGACAAACCTGTCTGAAAAATAATTATTCTATTCCAGGAACAGTCCCACACAGAAGTAGAATGACCTGTCAATCAACTGCCTCCTGTCATTCAAAGCAGCCTTTCCCTTAATTGTTCATTGATTTTTCAATCTGCTTCATTCTCTGGAGGGTCACGGAGGTGCTGGAGCCTATCCCAGCGAAGGCAGAATACACCCTAAACATGTTGACAGTTCATTGCACGGCTGAAATATACTTACAAACAACCATTCAGTCTCATATTCAAACCTACAGGTGATTTAGAATGGCCACTTAACCCTTTAAGGTACGTGTCTTTGGATGGTGGGAGGAAGGCGACAGAACCCAACACTGCATCACCCTGATGGCACCTACAAAGAAGTACCCCTATGGGAAAATATATATACAAATTACTTTTTGAACTAGTCTGTAAATTGAATATTTTAACCCTTAAGTGGCCATTCAAGGAAGTGTCATTGTGCCCTTTCACTGTTTCACTTTGCTGGTCAAGAAGTTGCTGCTTTATTCATAAATTTGCTTTTGAATTTTGAAATTGACAGTTTTACTCTGGAAATAAATAAATAAATAAATAAATTTAAATATCTTCCTCACATAATAACAGGTACTATTAGGTGCTATTTTTAGTGCCAACTTTGCCAAATTAAAAAAAAAAAATTGGGCCTATGACATAATAAAAAATGACGTAAAACCATGACGACAACAGAACCATTGCTATGTCATTATGTATGTGCATCATCATCATCATCATCATCATCATATTGCACTGGGGAACATTTTTAAATAGCCAGGTACCTACAGTGCATGCACTCTTATTTTATTTCACATAAATGTGACACAGTAGTAGTAGTGAAGATCCTCTATTACAAAGACGGTGCAC
Organism: Sphaeramia orbicularis; assembly: GCF_902148855.1. Classification (NCBI taxonomy): domain Eukaryota; kingdom Metazoa; phylum Chordata; class Actinopteri; order Kurtiformes; family Apogonidae; genus Sphaeramia; species Sphaeramia orbicularis. The sequence goes on from NC_043966.1 coordinate 51,770,556, forward strand.
TGTATGCATCAATGATATGAAAGGTTGACTTCCTGTCTCCTAAATGGGCATGGTCAGAGGGGGTGAAAGGCTGTGGATGAGTCTGAATACAATAATACACTAATAAGACCTCTTTTAATGGTGACAAACATTATTTTGTCAGAATTATTAACCTCCGCCAGGAGGTATTGTGATCGCTTTGCTTTGTGTGTTTGCGTGTTTGTTAGCAAGATAACTCAAAAAGTTATGGATGGATTTTCCTGAAAATTTCAGGAAATGTTGATACTGGCACAAGGAAGAAAGGATTAAATTTTGGTGGTGATTGGGGGGGGGCCAGATCTGTTGTGGCGGAGGCCTGCGCTCTCCGAGTGCTTTTCTTCTTACTCATTGTATTTCCCTGCTTGTGTTTAAGTTCATCAGATGAGATTTGTGTTGTACGATCTTGCAAGAGTTTGCTGATAAACAAAGACAAGCCTCAAGTGAAGTAAATTTTCTCCTCATCAGTGAGTCGAAGAAATCTGATTTTAATGTCAGAATGTTCAAAAGACATGTGACTTGTGGGAAATAAGTGCAATAGTTACTTGGATGGAATCATTGTTAGTTGATAGAGGAGTGGCGAAAGCTGAAGCGTTATGCCTAAAGGTGTGGGAGACTTTCGTGACCAATTTTTCATCAAATCTGTCAAACCTCAGTCATATCCTCAGTATCACGATTCTGTAAGTCTTTCTGTCATTACTCACCTGAATCTCTTGCATTACAGTGAACAATTTTGGAGTGCCATCCACCAGAAACAAACCGTGTGTTTACATCCAGAGCCAGGAGGGAACTCGGGCATCTTTGGAATTTTGTCACAACGTGCATTGTGGGAAATGCCGGTTCGCGCCGTTGCCTGACAGCGGCAGCTGCTAAAGACACGAGGTGGAAACGGCAGGAGCTCCCCTCCCTCTATACATATTCCTCCAGCCATTTCCGTGTTTCAGCCGTTCCTGCGCGTTTGTTTCATCCATAAAATGTCATATGGTCGTGCTGCCGCTGCCACTGTCAGGTGGTGCGAGCCTCCGTTTCCCACAATGCATGTTGCAAGAAAATTCCGAAGATGCCCGAGTGACCTACTTGCTCTGGATGTAAACACATGGTCTGTTTATGGTGGATGGCACTTCAAATTTTCAATATTCAGGTGAGTAATGACAGAAAGATTTACAGATTTGTGATACTTCGGCTCTGACTGGGGTTTAACAGATTTGATGAAAAATTGGTCATGAAAGTCTCCCACACCTTTAAGATGACGTTACAATATGCTTACGCTGAGTCATGATGATGACCCTGGTTGTAGGAGGCTGGGGGGGGGGGGTTACCATCCCCATATGGATGTGGATGTTTTGGTACCAAAACCAAGCCAAGTCCAGTAAAGTCAAGGTGAGTCCATCAGTCAGAATACACCATAATGTACTTTGTTCAACAATAACTGTACACTAATGTAATGTAACACAAGCCAAGTTAAAATTTCATTCAGCCAAGAATTTAGTTATGCAGCAATAATTTTAGACTACGAAACAGCAGACATGCCCATGCTAACCTCAAGCCTGTGCGTCCAACACCTTCAGGCTAGAGTATGACTCCACCCTGGCGCCTGGCTCTGATAAATGTACTTTTTGTCAGAAAACTGCAGGACATGCCCACAAATCCCTGTTCACTTTATTACCTTCGCCAAGGAGGTTATGTTTTTGCCAGGGTTTGTTTGTTTGTTTGTTTGTTTGTCTGTCCGTTAGTGTGCAACATAACTCAAAAACTTATGGACAGATTTTGATGAAATTTTCAGGGTTTGTTGGAAATTGGATAAGGAGGAAATGATTAAATTTTGGTGATCGGGGGTGGGGGGGCCCACGGGGGGGCCCATTTCCAACAAACCCTGTAAATTTCATCAAAATCTGTCCATAACCTTTTGAGTTATGTTGCACACTAACGGACAGACAAACAGACAGACAAACAAACAAACAAACCCTGGCAAAAACATAACCTCCTTGGCGTGGGGGGGGGCCCACGGGGGGGGCCACTGATCAGCCTTGGCGGAGGTCTGCGCTCTCTGAGTGCTTCTAGTTCAACATGTGGTGGCAGTAAACATCCTGCACTTCAGTCTGTTCAAGAGAAAAAGGAAAAAAATACTGCTCAACTGTGGCAAATATAGAATATACAGGTATAAGGCTGCATTCAGTTTCATACATGAGGAAAATCTATGGAAGCGAATCTGTCTCATCAGATTTTGAATTATAAAAGCCACTGAATTTCTAGCACCAAATTTTTTTGGCACTGAAATTATGTATCTGAATTTTTTGTGTCTGAATTCAACTATATTCATAAATTTAGAATAAAAAAAAATTCAGATGCTAAAAATTCAGATGCAAAAAATTCAGATCACGCATCTGTACTGACTGTCTTTCTGCATTGGCATCACATGACCAACCTAACGTAACTTGATTGGCTGGCTGTTGGTTCGACTTGAGATAGAATCGATTGCTTATCCTTGGTGTCCCGGATGTGTGATCTAAATTTCTTGCGTCTGAATTTTTTGCTTCTGAATTTTTTGCATCTGAATTTTTTTTGCTTCTGAATTTTTTGCTTCTGAAGTTTTTGCATCTGAATTTTTTTGCTTCTGAATTTTTTGCATCTGAATTTTTTTGCTTCTGAATTTTTTGCATCTGAAGTTGTTGCTTCTGAATTTTTTGCATTTGAATTTTTTTACTTCTGAATTTTTTGCATTGTGGTGCATATGATCTAAGGAGTGAAGGTGTGATATTTGAGTTTACCCATTAACAGCAAAGGAGTCAAGAAATATCTCCAGACAAACACTGACTGGTTTTGTATGTTCTGCCTCCGAAATGAAACCATGATGGTAGCTGGACGAGTGGTGGCTGGAACGACATGGACGGACGACAGACTAAGGACCAAAAGGATCCACTCCAACACATATCTGGTGAGATGTAGCAAGTTTGTTGAAACATTATAGAATTCTTTTCCAGTTCTGCTCTGGAATCTTAATGATGATAGATGGACGGACAGAAAAATGCTGATGGCTATATCCAAATGAGAAGGACTCCACTGTACTACTCTTAACAAGGTCCTGCTGTGTTCAATCTTTAGTAACTACCGTGTGTTGACAGTGTACATTAGCATTTCACAGCATGCTACCGTAACTACTTCCTTGCATGTCAGAGTCAGGTGAGAAATGTGTTGCCTTGGAGTTACTGCTGGAGCCTGAGGTGAGTTAATCCACTGTGGAGCCGGGTGGATTTCTCTGACAGTCTTTTCTCACCAAAGAAAGGCAATAGAGGACTAGGCTTTAAAAGAGCCCATTGTTCTTCTGAAAATATGCTGCAGTGTGCTATTCGGAACAACCTCCCCGATGATCTCAGCCACTTCTGTGTCTTATTGAACCATTTAATTTGAATCATCTTATTGTAATTGCTTGTTTTCTTTGCCCTTTATATTCGGAAGCATTTATATAATTCAAGTGCCACAGTTGATGAAATGCACTATATAGACTTTGTACGTAGAAGTAGCAGTTCTCTTTGTGAAGTGCTGTTTTTTAGTACTTAATAGGGATGTAATGATTACCGGTATAATGATAAACCATGGTAAAATTGCAGATGGTTAGTATTACCATTTAAATTCTAATTATCATGATAACTGTGTTTGATTACTGCAGGTTTAGGGGAAAAACTCTATGTAAAGCTGTGCTTTTATGTCAAATATTTGAGTATAGTTTTAATTCATTACAACTTTGATTTTCTATACCTAATATTTGGAACCAATATTCACTTTTAAAGTCTTTGAAAAGTTTCGTTAAGCATCTTTGAGTTATTTATGCAATAAATTATACACATTTTTCAAATCGGATTTTATATTTTTTTGTGTGTTTTCTGGCCTTTTATGTTGATACAGTAATTTAAAGGTGTGGGAGACTTTCGTGACCAACTTTTAATCAAATCTGTCCATCCTCAGTCATATCCTCAGTATCATGAATCTGTCAGTCTGTCTGTCATTACTCACCTGAATCTCTTGCCTTTCGGTGAACAGTTTCTTAGTGCCATCCACCAGAAACAAACCGTGTGTTTACAGAGTCAGGAGGGAACTCTGGCATCTGAGGAATTTTGTTGCGACGTGCATTGTGGGAAATGGAGGTTCACGCAGCCACCTGCAGCGGCAACGTGACCATATGATATTATATGGATGAAACAAACATGCGGAAACGTCTGAAACGGCTGGAGGAATATGCATAGAGAGGAAGGGAGCTCCTGTCGTTTCTACATCGTGTCTTTAGCAGCTGCCGCTGCCAGGTGGTGGCGCAGACCTCCGTTTCCCACAATGCACGTCGCGACAAAATTCCTCAGATGCCCAAGTTCCCTCCCGGCTCTGTTTGTAAACACATGGTTTGTTTCTGGTGGATGGCACTAAGAAACTGTTCACCGAAATGCAAAAGATTCAGGTGAGTAATGACAGACAGACTGACAGATTCATGACACTGAGGATATGACTGAGGTTTGACAGATTTGATTAAAAGTTAGTCATGAAAGTCTTCGGCACCTTTAAAGTGAAAAAATAATAGGCAGATGATACAGATGAAGTTGTGCTGAAAAAAAAAAGATACCAAACATGGGTACAGTAAATATTTCTGTATATAGTATATAAAGGCAAAATCAAAAGATCTGAAAAACAGCCAAAATAGGCTCAGACCACTAAGGGTTAATATTTGAATGTTTCTGCCAAGAGAAAGTGCATTGTGCCTATTATTATTTTTTTTTTTTTTTCAAAATTCAACTTGCTTAAATTATTTCAGTGTGTGTATATGTACTTTTTGAACATTCCGAGCACAATTTCAATAACACCGTGATAATAATGATAACCGCAATAATTTTGGTCACAATAACCTTGATATGAAATTTTCATATCGTTACATCCCTAGTACTTAAAAAGTCAAACAGAGTGATGGTATTGTGTTCATCTCTGACACAATTGCAAAACAGAGGAAAATATCATTCTTTGGGTTGTCTCAGGGGAAATATATATTTATATCCTAAAATGAATCCATCACATTCTGAACTAAAGCTCAATGCAGTGAAAATAGATGTAGGATGTAGATCTAACACCCTGTCCTAGACCTCTACAACACAACAAATATACCTGGAACATGATTAGACCTATGGATCTATGCCAGCTGATACACGTCTGATATTATTTCAACATAAGTGCAGGAAACTGACAAATGAAATGCTATACTTCAGTCATTTGTTGTTTTCTCGTATGTTTTCTGCATATGATCCCTCATTCTGGGAAATGACCTATACCTCCCCTCTATAAAAGAACATGCCAGCTTCCTCACATGAAACATTTACACTCAACCAAAAAAACAAAAAATAAATTCTTCCTTAAACACATCACCCCAGCTATAAGAAACTTCTCCCTCCCTAGCTCAGATTTACCAGTAAGAAAAAAAAAATTTTGAATAGCGGCACTGATCGTGACAACAGAGAGGATGAAAATATTATACAGTTATGATAGATCACAGCCTTATTATGATGAAGCAGCCGCATCAAAGGGACCTGGTACAGATGAGGATAAGGAGAAAGAACCATCATAAGGAGGAAACTGGGTTATGATGTGATCAAAAGAGCAGCTTTAGCTAACCACTTTGTCACTGTCATTGTTCAGGCGACGTTCACACTGTAGGTAGAAGAGGGCCGAAACGGATCTGATCACTCATACGCCACTCACATCTGTTTAGACACGGAAGTCTGAAAAGCACGTGGACTCACGTCTTTCCAACTATGATCTCGGTCACTTCCATATGTTGTCCAGATCAGTGGCGGCTGCTCGTCTTTCAGAGAGGGGAAACTCACTGTCAGCTTACATCAAAAAAATTGTCAAGTTATTTAAATATAAATTCAGCCCTCCGTTCCTTTTTAAGAAAATGGTCAGTACAAAACGATATTAAACTCAAACAAGAAATGATTAAATTATGTAAGTGAAAAAAGAAAATATTAAAATTATGTTAAATTGAAACTAGAAAATACAATGAGTGTGTTTTATTTACAGTGCAAGAAATGAACAAGTAACTTGGTAGTGGTTTCTCTGATTTCAAAGCAGAATGTGTGACGGTATTAAACTGAACTGTGTCAGTGAAGGAATAGATCTCAAATAAGCTGTCAATCAAAGGGGCCTTTTGACCGATCCTCCAATCAGCACGTGGAAGCTCAGTGTCCTGCCCAGCCAAGCTCCGCCCACAGCTCCATTCACCCCTAGAGATGCTGAGCGTCTGGGGGCGGGACAACATCGTGGCATTTATCCAATTACCGTCCAGTTTAGAGTCGATGAAAAAACCAGTTCCACTCAGTCCCATTGAAGTGCATGGACGCTGAGCGTCTACGGACAAATGCACTGAGCAGAGATGGAGGAGAAAACAGAGACACGGGAATGGAGGAGAAGTGAACAACATCCAGTCCACTGATCTGGGATGAAGCTGATTCTGAATGAACTTGTCTGTGAGATGAACGTGTTCTAACACATTTGTAGCCAATGAAATGTCAACACAACCGTACAAATTTAACCATTTAATTTGAGTCATTTTAAGTGAAGCTGAGTTTCCACTGCAGTCTGAGAGAAATCGCCTCTGGTCCAGATTCAGATACAGATGTGATCTTTTTCAATGTGACCGCAGTCTGAACAGGGAGAACTACATTTTTCCGACTTTTATGCCTCATGGAAGGGAGATTTACACGACTGTTCACTGGAGGGAATCGCTAACATGTTGTAAAGTTGCTGAAATGCAACATACATGTGAATACAACAGTAAAATAAACCCAAAACATCAGATATAATAAAACACTGAGTTACATACACATTAAGTTCAGGTCTTTCATGGCTACAAAACCATCGTGACAAATGTCTCGATAAATATATAAATGCTTTTATTTCATTCATTTTCTGAACCTGCTTTATCCTCACTAGGGTCATGGGGGTCGCTGGAGCCTATCCCAGCTACTTATGGGTGAAGGCGGGGTTCACCCCAGACGTGTCATCATAGGACTGACATATAGGAACCAAGGTTATAATAGTTTTGGATTTTTCATTATAGTTTAGTTTTATTTAGTTTTGACTTTTTTCCTTAATTCAGTTGGTTTTAATTTGTTTTTAGAGCAGGTTTGCTAGTTTTTAGTTTTCGTTATTTTCTAAATGCTTAGTTTTAGTTTTTTTATATCTTTAATCTTCTTTGCCGTCGCATTCAAATAAATCCCAGACAGGACTCTGCTGCTTCCTCCCAACTTTAGTCTCCATGTTTCCAGGTAGAGTGGGGACCAGAAGACGACTCTAAATGACAAGTGACGAGAAGTGACGGACCGTTAAATATCATATGGTGTCAGCAGCTAACATTGCTTGAGGGAAATAAATTGATTTCATATAAATACGATGTTGACAAAGACGAAAACGAAGGGAATTTTATCCAGAATTTTTATATGTTTAAGTTTGTTTTGTAAACACACAATACAGTTTCAGTTAGTTATCATTTTTTTCTTTTAATTAAAGTTTTTATTTATTTCAGTTAACGAAAATGTTTTTACAATTTTAGCTTTCGTCATTTCATTAGTTTTCATTAACGATAATAACCTTGACCGTGGTCTACCTGTACCGTTGCACCCCTATTAAACAGTATACAGTACATACCTTTATATGATTAAAATTGATTCAGCTGGAATCCTGTTCACACTCCTGTTTGAGAGCTGAGTCACTATGTGTGTTTACTCTTCTGTTTTTTGTTGTTGTTGTTTTGTTGTTTTTACCTCACTCTGAATCCAGACAAACTAATCATGATAGCTCAAATAAAAGTTTTGGCTATGGCCCATAATGCAGTCATTTGTCAAAGCAAACCAGGCACAGCTCTGTACTTGGATGCAAACTGACACAAGTGATTCAATTATATAACCACCATGTCCCTGAATTTAGAATATTTCTAAGCTCTTCCTTTACTCCTGTTCAGATATTTACTGGAAAGTATATCCATATTTTCTCCTTAATGGAAACTTGAGCTGTGTTTATGAAGCACTTCAGTAAATGAGATGGGAGCTGAAAACAGTCCAAAAGACGTCACATTGACAAAGGAAGATGTGTTCTGATCAGACAAGTCTTTAGAAAACACCATTACTGATGGGAATATGTGGTACAACTTGCATAATGTCAGGATTCAATACGTTTGTCATTTATGATTCAGAGGCCACAAGGTTGAATAATATTTCCTTATGAAGGTCATTACAGAGATTGGAAGATTGGGCCATGGCTGTAAACGCTTAATCAACTTATTTGGAAGACATTACATATAAAGTTTAACACATTATGATTATGAACACTTTTGTGCACTACCACTAATGAGAAAGAGGACAGACAATCCTACAGGTTAGATTACATAACCAAAAAGAAAAACACCAACTATAGAGGGTATGCACGTGATGTCACCACTAGCAGAAGTCACTGCGGTTCCGCCCACTGAGTGTCAGAAAGAGGGAGATGAGTGACAGCGTTGGCTTCAATACTGTCTAAACTGAAGAACAATATTGAATAAAAAATGAGGAAGAGCTGTTGTGAGTTTGATTATATGAACAGGTTTGAAAAGCAGTCAGAGCTATCATTTTACAGACACCGAAAGACAAAGAAAAGAGGAGGAGATGGATCCACAAATCCAGGAAACCAAACCTAGATCTGTGGATCCTGTTTGGTGTCAGCTAACATTCATTTCTGCTGAATTTTTGGGTCCAATCAGACCTGAAATGACCTATTGTTTTGGCTAACGTTCCTTCTTAGTGCAGCTCTTGGTTTCATGATCAGATCTTTCATGGTTTTTGTCTTCATTTTGTGATTGTGAACCTTGTGCTCCTACATGATTAGTAAACTAACTGAAACTGAGGCTAATCCAGTTCTTCAAATACGGGGGAACTGGAGAATAAAGCTACGACGGCATTTTAGGACCACATGAGAAAATAAAAACACTTGTCACTACGAGTATAAAGTAATAAAATATCGATATAAAACCTGTAATTTTATGAGAATAAAGTCGAATACATAAAGAATCACAATGTTATGAGAATAAAGTCGTAGTTATAAAAAAAACCTCATAATTTAACAAAAATGTCATTCGTTTTATGAGATTAGAGTCGTCATATTCAATAAAGCCAAAATATTACAGGAATAATGTCGTAATTTAAAAACAGGTGGAAAAATCTGCTTATTTCCCAGAATGCAGTGGTGCCCTGCTGGTCCACAGCAGTAGTATCTGTGCTGGATAAAGTACTGGATCTGAACTAGACTCAGTAAATCTGCTCAGTCCCAGTAGATCATGCATATATTCACTGGGGTCAGTCCACGGTCTACTGGAAATGACCTTTGGATCAGCTGGTTCTGGGCCCTAGTTTTGGACCCTTTGGATCAGCTGGTTCTGGGCCCTAGTTTTGGAGCCTTTGGATCAGCTGGTTCTGGGCCCTAGTTTTGGAGCCTTTGGATCAGCTGGTTCTGGGCCCTAGTTTTGGACCCTTTGGATCAGCTGGTTCTGGGCCCTAGTTTTGGACCCTTTGGATCAGCTGGTTCTGGGCCCTAGTTTTGGACCCTTTGGATCAGCTGGTTCTGGGCCCTAGTTTTGGACCCTTTGGATCAGCTGGTTCTGGGCCCTAGTTTTGGACCCTGGTTGTCAGTCCTGATGAAACCATGTATATTAGTTTCAGGTCCAAATAGCGCTGATCCCCTCCACCCTGGATCAGGTCTGGATCCTTCATGTGTGTCCACATGTCAGTGTTCATGGACCACTTGTTCTTTGGTAGCTCGTACAGATCCATGTCCAGTCCAACTGTCCTTCATTTAATTTCATATTTCACATGTTCCTTTTCTCTGGCTGTGTTTACTGCTATACTCCGTCATGTTGAGCAGGTTGGTTTTTGCCACTCAGTCTGACTTAGAGGGGCGTGGCCTGGGGGGGAAGTGACGTATGTGCATACCTTCTATTAGGCCCAATCCCAATTCACCCCTTAGCCCCTCCCCCTTACCCCTCCCCCTCCGTTTTGCACGTTCACGTAAAGGGGTAAGGGTGTCCCGATTCTTGATGAGTCGGAGGGGAGGGGCTAAGGGGGAGGGGCTGTTTGGCCCTCGAAAAGGAGATTTTTCAGGACCACACCACAAACGAAGGGGTATGAGAACTCTCCCATAATTCTGTTTGAATAATCGGTCAGATGGAGGTAAACACAGCAGAAAAGTGCAGCAGTGATGAAAGAAACACACAAATGTAGGGATTTTCTTCATAAACAACTTGATTGTTTGATCGACTGTTTAATGCTGTTTCATTGTGTTATAGATCGCATTTCTGCAGTTTGTGGTTGATAGTAGGGATGTAATGATTACCGGTATAACAATAAACCGCGGTAAAATTGCAGATGGTTAGTATTACCGTTTAAATTCTAATTATCATGATAACCATGTTTGATTACTGCACTTTTCCAGAGAAAATGCCTATGTAAAGATCTGCTTTTATGTCAAATATTTGAGTATAGTTTTAATTTATTACAATTTTAATTTTATATACCTAATATTTTGAACCAATATTCACTTTTAAAGTCTTTGAAAAGGTTCGTTAAGCATCTGTGTGTTATTTATGCAATAAATTAGATACATTTTTCAAACTGGATTTTTTTTTTTTTTTTTGTGTGTTTTCTGGCCTTTTATGTTGATATAGGAGGTTAAAATGAAAAAAAATAAAAGGCAGATGATATAAATGAGGCTGTGCTGAAAAAAAGATACGAAACATGAGTATAGTAAACATTTGTTTATATAGTATATAAAGGCAAAATCAAAAGGACTGAAAAACAGCCAAAATAGGCTCAGACCACTAAGGGTAAATATTTGACTGTCTCTGCCAAGAGAAAGTGCATGGTGCCATTTATTTATTTATTTATTTATTGTTGTTTTTTTGTTTTGTTTTGGTTTTTTTTTTCAAAATACAACTTGGTTAAATTATTTCAGTGTGTGTATTAGTACTTTTTGAACATTTTGAGCACAATTTCAACAATACCACGATAATAATGACAACCGTGATCATTTTGGCCACAGTAACCGTGATATGAAATTTTCATATTGTTACATCCCTAGCTGATAGCCACAAAAAGATGACCAAAGCCCATGGAACAGAGACGGTTCCAGCTGCTGACGACATGGGGAATTCTGTTGGAAACAAAGTTGTCTCATCTGTTTATAACGGCATCGATGACTGATGATGACGGAACAGGTCTGGAAGGGTTGGACCATTTCATAGGGGAATGTTTCAACCCTTAACTCTTGCAACTCCGTTACAAGGGGTAGTGTCGAGTGTAAAGCCCAAGGGGTAAGGGCTAAGGGGTGAATTGGAATTGGGCCTTAGTCCATCTAAAACCACTTTAAGTACATGTTACTTTTATACAGTTCTTAAAAACAAAAGCCTCCCAATGGACAATTATTTAGGTCTGCAGTCTCGTTACCTTTCATTACATGAAATAACTGCAGGCAGGGCAGCTACTGGAGGCTGAAAATCTCATATTTCATCCGATTTAGGCTTTTCAATTCCAGGGTTCACCTCCCTGCAAGCAAATGTTCCAACAAATCAAGTTCCCCCTGACACCCTGAAAAGGTGCACATGCTGCTGACGCTGAAGGCCTCCCAAGATGATTGGGATTTAAGTTTGTGATTCAGTTTAAAGGTTCAGAATAAGCATAAACTTTTCATTCTAGGGTAAGAAAAAAAAAAAATTTTTTTATTCTCAGGTGATTATAAAATATTTAAAACCTAATTAGCATTATCGTTTTGCATTTCAGTAATTATGTCCTCCTAGTCCTTGTAAAATCCTTACCTCTAGACCTTTAAAGAAATATAAAAGAAGAGGGTTTTTTTCCCCTTCTCAGAATAATAATGTAATTGTTTAGCCAATCCTTTCTTCAGTACTGATACAACAAATGTGTGGGGGTGGATGTGTCTATGTGAGACTACCTGCACAGGACAGATTATACTGTATTTATAGAGTTAAATATCCATAAATATACAGCGTTATGGATTTACAAAGTCTAAAATGTAGAGTTCATATGCTAGAACTGTCAAAAACCATGGATGGGCCAACTTTTTTAGTAGTTAAATCATAGGAGAATGGCAGTGATGTTAGTTTATTTTTGATTTTGGCTGACAGAGCAGAGGAGTACAGTGGTTTCTTGAGTTGTTAATGAGTACAGCCCCAAAAATTATGCACTGTAAACTGTGAGATATTCAAAGTCTTTGCAATCTTACATGAACCTGTTCAGCTCTACGCCCATTTCTCAGCTGAAAATGACATCCACAAAACGAATGGAGTACAGGGTGGGGAAGCAAAATGTACAATATTTTGAGGCAGGGATTGAAAGACAGTGTATGACCAATTAGTTTATTGAAAATCATGAGAATTTAAATCTTCAAATCCTATTTTACTGCATTTCTAACGGTCTTGTTGTCTACCTCAAGTTCAATTGCCATTTTTCCCATGGATTTGGTTGGATCCTTTAGGATTTTGGATTTGAGAGCTTTAATAAAAGCTTTGGTACGTTTTTTGTTGCTTCCTCCACTTCCAGACTTTCTGGTAATAGTTTTGCTCATAGTCATTCTCTTCTTTCCATTCTAAACAGTCTTTATGGACACTCCAACTATTTTTGAAATCTCCTTTGGTGTGACGAGTGCATTCAGCAAATCACACACTCTTTGACGTTTGCTTTCCTGATTACTCATATGGGCAAACGTTTCTGAAAAGGTATGGATAATAGTGTTAGGTATGATTATGACATCAGTATATGTTTGGGTTCAAAACAATTGACGTAGTGCCTGCTGAGAAAAAACAACTAAATGTTCATTGTAAATTCTGCTTCCCCACCCTGTATATTTCGTAAACATTTATCTCAATAAATTTGGGTTAAAAAAATGGTAACACCTGTGAGCTTAAAAAACATATCATTTTCAGCTCCACCTGAACCCCCTCCCCACAGTACTTAAGATGAAAATCACCTGGAAATCATGGGTTAGCAGGCCTGAACAGGTTAAAGACCATTTCCCGTTGCCATCTTAAAAACTGTTCCACAATATTGACACAGTTTTTCACAAATTGCTGAATCTCTGCCAGTCTTTACTTTGGAGTGATTGTGCCTGTTTTACACCCTGTCACCACTAATGTAGTTAGCAAAACATACACACTTAGGTCTCTTGTCACCATGTAAACATCTTTTCAGGTAAAGCCAAAAAAGATGGATTTCATACAGTCTGAGAGATTGGAAAATTATGGCGTTATACTCTATTTTACTCATACAGTGGTGTGCAAAAATATTAGAACATTTGTCAAATCTTAAGAAACTGGTGGTGTATTTTTTCCCCAGCGCCTGAATTTCACTTTTTTGCCACTGCAAAAGGTAAAGGCAAAGGTACTGAGAATATTTCACCTATATATTTATCAGTCCAGTCCTTTTTTTTTTTTTTTTTTACATTTTACTCTAATATTTAGTGTGGCCCCCCTCTGCAACAATCACAGCAGCGCATCTTTCTGGCATTGTGTCGATGTATTTTCTGAGAGGTTCAACCCCAAAGTCATTCCATGCTCTCAGAAGCTCATTCCAGAGAGTTTCCTTAGAGTTTTCTGAAATTTCTTAGATTGTTGTTGTTGTTGCCTTCGGCAGGCCAGTGTTGGCCCCCAGGCCACATGTTTGACACCTGTGGTTTAGAGCCTCTGTGTCTGTGCGTCTAGTATCAGCCACGGTGTCCACAGGTTGAACAATGCTGAGCATGTGGGCCAGTTTGAAGCTATTGGAGATGTGTAGCTAAAATGTTGTTAAAATGGATCATTTTCTCAGCATCCCAACATTTTTGATTTGTGGTTCTGCTCTGTCCTGCTTCTGATGTGACTCTCCTTCTAACTGTGTTTACCAGTGCCTGCTAATAGGGATGTAACGATATGAAAATTTCATATCACGGTTATTGTGACCAAAATTATGACGGTGATCATTATTATCGTGGTATTGTTGAAATTGTGCTCAAAATGTTCAAAAAGTACTAATACACACACTGAAATAATTTAACCAAGTCGTATTTAAAAAATAAATACATACATGAATAAAATAATAGGTACAACGTACCTTCTGTTGCAGAGACATTCAAATATTAACCCTTAGTGGTCTGAGTCTATTTTGGCCATTTTTCAGTCCTTTTGATTTTACCTTTATATACTATAGAAACAAATGTTTACTATACCCATCAAAAGGGGGACACAGAAAGAACGTCATCGAAATGTGAGAAAGAAATGGGGGTGGATGGTTTGTTTGTACACAAATGTGGCGTGTTCTCCAAAGCCAATCTGATCGGCCCGTGGCACTTTACAGGTTGTTTTCGTAAAGCCGATTTAATCGGCCCATGGCACTGAAAGTGTTAAAGAAGTCTGAGCCACACAATCATCTGCAGTATTTTTCCTCAATTCGCTGTTCTCTGTTCTCAGGGAGTTATTTTGTTCTTGTTCTTTGGTCAGAGAGCTCTTACTAAAACATAGACTTTTAATTGTAGCATCTAACCGAGTTCAAGGCCACGGTCATAATTGTGTTGGTTTGGTTGTCCAAGTAAATATAGACTAGGGCTGTGTATTGGCAAGAATCTGGCAATACGATACAAATCACAATACTAGGATCATGATACGATTAGGGATGTAACGATAGGAAAATTTCATATCACAGTTATTGTGACCAAAATTATTGGGGTTATCATTATTATCGTGGTATTGTTGAAATTGTGCTCAAAATGTTCAAAAAGTACTAATACACACACTGAAATAATTTAACCAAGTGGTATTTTGAAAAAAATAAACAAATAAAATAATTGGCACAATGTACCTTCTGTTGTAGAAACATTCAAATATTAACCTTTAGTGGTCTGAGCCTATTTTGGCCATTTTCAGTCCTTTTGATTTTACCTTTATATACTATATAAACAAATGTTTATTATACCCATGTTTGGGATCTTTTTTTTTCAGCACAACTTCATCTATCTCATCTGCTTATTATTTTTTTCACTTTAACCTACTATATCAACATGAAAGGGCAGAAAACACAAAAAAATATAAAATCTGATTTGAAAAATATATATAATTTATTGCATAAATAACACACAGATGCTTAACGAACCTTTTCAAAGACTTTAAAAGTGAATATTGCTTCCAAATATTAGGTATAGAAAATTAAAACTGTAAAAAATTAAAACTATACTCAAATATTTGACATAAAAGCGTGCATGGGCTTTTTTTCCCTTAAACGTGCAGTAATCAAACACGGTTATCATGATAATTAGAATTTAAATTTAACTGTCTGCAATTTTAGCCCAGTTTATCATTATACCGGTAATCGTTACATCCCTACCTGCTAACAAATCCTCTGTGAGTGTTACATGTGTGTTGCAGTATGAGCTCACTGGCTGACACTACCCTGTTAGGTATTTCTCATTAACATTCTGGAGCTGCTTTTGTCAGAGTTAGTGTCATGACCCAAATCAGGATGTGGATCCATTTTTATTGGGGATGCAAGAATTCATTTTCCTAATTAAAATATTAAAAGTGTGTTCCTTTTTTTTGCTACATTGGTCTGTTCAGTCAGTGTGGGACTCTGTCTCTGTTCTGTTTAATGTGGGGAGGTGCTCGGTAATCACGGCTTAAAAAAGAATAAATTGGACAGACATATTCAAACAAAGCATTCACAGGACTGAGACAAGATGGTGTCTGTCAGTCAGGTCAGTTTGTGTACGTTAGCATTTCAGTTGTACTTTTTGTAAAGCTGATGATTAACTGTCTCCAAATGGTACAGGTACCTAAAGTTTGGCCTTACTGAGTTCCCTTTATGGATGAGAGAGTGAATTGTTGTTTGTCTGCATCACGGTTATAATAGTTTGGGATTTTTCATTATAGTTTAGTTTTATTTAGTTTTGACTTTTTTTTCTCTAATTCAGTTAGTTTTAATTTGTTTTTAGAGCAGGTTTGCTAGTTTGTATTAGTTTTCATTATTTTCTAAATGCTTAGTTTTAGTTTAGTTTTAGTATTAATTTTAGTTTAGTCGTATCTTTTCTCTTCTTCTCTGTCGTCGTATTCAAATAAATCCCAGACAGGACTCTGCTGCTTTCTCCCAACTTTAGTCTCCATGTTTCCAGGTAGAGTGGGGACCAGAAGACGACTGGAAACCACAAGTGACGGACTGTGAAGTGCTGAGAGTTTGCAAGAGCCAAATAAATCGCTTTCATATAAATCCGACATTTACATAAACAGAAACGAAGGGAATTTTATCCATAATTTTTATACGTTTTTAGTTTTGCAAGCACACAATACAGTTTCAGTTAGTTATCGTTTTTTTCTTTTAATTATAGTTTTTATTTATTTCAGTTAACGAAAATGTTTTTGCAAAAAATAACATGAAATTATGAAAATATTTACATTTACAAACTATCCTGGAACAATAAAATGTGAATAACCTGAAATGTCTAAAGAAAATTAAGCACAATTGTAACTATTTTCTGCCTGTTCCTCAGTGTTCAGTGTCTTTGTAGATCTGATCCATAATGCACATGGAGAAATGAAAAGTTGAGGCAGAATATTGTTAAAATTGAACTCATTTTTCTTAGGAAATTTCAGTTTTTTCAGGTTATTTACATTTTTTTTGTTTGGATAGTTTATAAAAGTAAGTGCTTCATAATTTAATGTTGTTTTTTTTGCACTAAAACAGACAAACATTTGGAGTTGTCATTATTTATAGGTTCTTATGTATTATTTTACTGGTCCGGCCCATTGGAGATCAAATCAGGCTGAATGTGGAACCTGAAAGAAAATAAGTTTGAGAGCCGTGTTCTAAAGAGAAGTAAGCGCAATTTCAACCATATTATGCCTGTTAAGTAAATGTTAAGTCAACCTGTAATTTCTCAAGAAAAAATAAGGCTAATTTCAACAGTGTATTTTAACATTTAGGAACAATGCCTGTTACTAAATGTTTTGTGTGCTTTGTTTTTAAATCCACTGTGATCTAAGTTGTAATGTACATGTGTAAATGATAAACTGAGGCAGAATATTGTTCTAGAGAAATTTCATGTTGTTTATGTTGTTGACATTTTTTGTGATAGTTTGTAATTATGAACATGTTCATCATGACCTAAAACAAAAAGAAATGTTTAGAGTTTTCATTCTTTATTAAGTCTTTATGCTATTGTTTTGCTGGTCTGGCCCTCTTGAGATTAAACTGGTCTGTATGTGGCCCCTCAACTAAAATGAGTTGGACGTCCCTGCTCCAGAGGATTAAACAGATACAGAAAATGAACAAACACTTCAGTAATCCTCTAAAATGGCTTATGTTATCACTTACATTACTCTTGATAATTTATGGTTTAATTTGTTTTCTTTGAATGCGTGACGAGTCAGACCACTTTCTGCAACTTTGGCGTTTCTAGCCCTGGTTTGAGCAGTCTGACTCAAACAGAAACTCCAGGTTTCTTTTAAAGAAGTCTGAGTCACACAATCATCTGCAGTATTTTTCCTCAATTCGCTGTTCTCTGTTCTCAGGGAGTTATTTTGTTCTTGTTCTTTGGTCAGAGAGCTCTTACTAAAACATAGACTTTTAATTGTAGCATCTAACCGAGTTCAAGGCCACTGTCATAATTGTGTTGGTTTGGTTGTCCAAGTAAATATAGACTAGGGCTGTGTATTGGCAAGAATCTGGCAATACGATACAAATCACCGTACTAGGATCATGATACAATTAGGGATGTAACGATAGGAAAATTTCATATCACAGTTATTGTGACCAAAATTATGACGGTGATCATTATTATCGTGGTATTGTTGAAATTGTGCTCAAAATGTTCAAAAAGTACTAATACACACACTGAAATAATTTAACCAAGTGGTATTTTGAAAAAAATAAACAAATAAAATAATTGGCACAATGTACCTTCTGTTGTAGAAACATTCAAATATTAACCCTTAGTGGTCTGAGCCTATTTTGTCTGTTTTTCAGTCCTTTTGATTTTGCCTTTATATACTATATAAACAAATGTTTACTATACCCATGTTTGGTATCTTTTTTTTTCAGCACAACTTCATCTAGATCATCTGTCTATTATTTTTTCACTTTAACCTACTATAGCAACATAAAAGGACAAAAAACACACAAAAAATATAAAATCCAATTTGAAAAATGTAAATAATTTCTTGCATAAATAACACACAGATGCTTAATGAACCTTTTCAAAGACTTTAAAAGTGAATATTGGTTCCAAATATTAGGTATATAAAATTAAAATTGTAATAAATAAAAACTATACTCAAATATTTGACATAAAAACAAAGATTTATATAGGGTTTTTCCCGTAAAAGTGCCGTAATCAAACACAGTTATCATGAAAATTAGACTTTAAACGCTAATATTAACCGTCTGCAATTTTACCGCGGTTTATCATTATACCGGTAATCGTTACATCCCTAGATACGATATACCACAATATATCATGATACTGTTAAAAAGCGATTTTTTGTTTGTTTCTTTTTTGTTAAATGATTATTTCCTTGAAGAATTGAATTACTCCAGAAATCTGCACAAATACTAAACACATTTTTGTTTGATCACAACAGGATCTAATGCTATATCACAAAATGTTCCTGTGTTAAAACTTAAATTCTGTTTTACAGACATTACAGTTTCAGATCTTGTTCAAATGTTCATATTCTATTAGTTCAGAACTAATATCAGAACGTTATTTTTGTTCAATCCCAACAAAGGAACTAACATTATTTAATAAAAGAGTGTTAAATAATAATAAATAAAATATAAACAAAACAACAAAAATAAACCTCCACAATATCTGCATTTGAATAAATACCTAAAAATATCGATACAGTACTGTTTAATATTAATACAGAATTGTGAAATGAAATATCGCGATATATTGCAGAACCGATATTTTCTTACACCCCTAACATACTCACACACGTTACTGACCCCATTCAAAGAATACTCCAGCAGGTCCCAGTGACAGCTGAAGACTCAGTTTTAGTTGAAATGCTCATCCTGATTGAACACAGAACTTCCTGCCATTCACCTCCAGTGAACAGCCAAGACAAAGCGCTGCTCATTTATTTGTTTAATTAAAATTTATACCCAGAGACCAGCCCTTACTACCCACAGTAATGCCTTCAGAATACTCCGCATTTGATTCCGTTCTCATTTTCAAGTCGAATGGCTTTGTCTGATTGCATATATTACTTTTTATGATTTATGGTTTCATTTGGTTCCTTTTGTTCAGCTCCATGAGCCGAGCCACAACTTTCTGTCAGACTGCAGTGGTTTTCTAGCCCAGGTTTGAGGAGTCTGACTCAAACACATCAATTCCAGGCTTCTTTTAAAGACGTCACAGAATCATCTACAGTATATTTCCTCTTCATGCTCCGCTGTGTGGAGTATGAAGGTTCTTTTTTTCCTCCCAGCATAATGGCCTATGTGAATGTCTTCTGACTTCTGCAGCTATCAGCACTTTCTGAAAAGTTCCCAGAAGGCAAATAAATTGTAACCTTTACATATAAATTGTAATGAGGCGCAGTGGTAAAGAGAGTTCACACTTTGAACAATCTAAACCACAGGTGCCAAACATACGGCCCAGGGGCCAAAACCGGCCCACTAAAGGTTCCATTCCAGCCCGCAGGATGAAAGTCCAAAAATGAACCTGAACAGTCCAGGTTGTCCAAATCATTTTGGTTCAGGTTCCACATACAGACCAGTGTGATCTACAGTAAAAATAACACAACAACCCATAAATAATGACGACAAATTTTCTTTGTGAAAAATTAAGTGGAAAAAATTTCAGTGAAAAAAACATCATTACACTGTGAAAATATTTACATTTAAAAACTATTCTTTCACAATAAAATGCAAATAAATACATGAATAAAACAAAGATGAACAACCTGAAATGTGCAATTTGAACAATATTCTGCCTGTTACTAAATGTTTTGTGCATTTATGGATCCACCGTGATCTGGAGTTGTGTTAATAATAAGAGATGGAATATTGTAGAAATTGTTCAAATTTTAGTTCCAAACTCCAAAATTTGAACAATATTCTGCCTGTTACCAAATGTTTATGCAACACTGTGTAATGTACATGCATAAATAATAAGTCGAGGCATAATATTGTTAAAATTGCACTAATTTTTCAAAGGAAATTTCATTTTTTTTCAGGTTATTCACATCTTTTTTGTAAAATGTAAATATTTTCATAATTTACTTGGGGTTTTTTTTTTGTGCTAAAACAAAAAGAAAAACTTGGATTTGTCATTATTTATAGTTTATTAAGTCATTATTTTACTGGTCTGGCCCGCTTGAGATCAAATTGGGCTGAATATGGAACTGAACCAAAACGAGTTTGACAGCCCTGATCTAAACAAACACTAAAGACTGAAGAAGCGTGGAACTCGTACTGATGTTACAAAGGTTTCATTGACTTTGCTAATTGAAAGCAGAGGAGTTGAGAAGTACTTGAATACTTTAGTGAGAAAAGGAAGACTTGTCTAGTTCTGCTTTAGACACTAATGCTGCATTCCAGAGTCCTGGGAGGTAGAATATGTCTCAGTTGGAGTTAATTACATCCCACCTCAAAGTATTCCAGGTAATCCATGTTGAATGTAAACAACAAACGCACATCTAAGCTGCTATTTGCTTTGTTACTGAAGAGGCATTTGGACTGTTGACATTACAGTGTTCAGATATACGCTAACGCAGTGTAAAAAAAAAACCTTACTAATATAAAAATATATGGTGAATTGACAGAGACAATCCCAATTACATAACAGACATGATAAACTGTGAGTGTGAAACTGCAGCACTGTGGTTCTGTTTATCTGTCAAATGTTCATTGTGGTCAGTTTCAGATGCTGCAGCTCTTTCATAATTCATAGTTTCAGTTCTTGTTTGTTCAGTATTAATTGTCCTCCTTGTAAATCACAGCTGGACTGACTGGACATATCCTGTGACCAAGGAAAATCACATTCTCCCTTTCTGCAGTAATCTACACCTGGCTTTACTGCCTCCGACCAGAATAATATACATTATATAGACTAAGGGCCGAATCCGCTAAGATCCCACTTTGTGTGTAGTAATTTGTGTGGGCAATCTAGAATTTTGCATGGGGGGTGTGATCACGGTTTGCAGGTGATTTACTCAGATTGCTTGTGCAAATTCCAACAGGTGCAAAGTCTTGGAGACCGCCCTATTTAAATGAGGGTTTTGTGTGTTCTACTGGAGATAATACGCTGTTAAAACTGCTGTGGGATCCCCCAGCAGTGTGTGTGTGTGTGTGTGTGTGTGGGGGGGGTGGCATATGTCTCAATTATTTTTTCTTCCGTCACTCCAAAAATGTTCACACAAGGGTGAAAAATGTGTTCTCTGCATCTCGTTTCATCGTTTCAGTGTCTGCTAACCACTTCCATGTGAGCGCAATTACGCATCCAAACCGTTTGCACCTCCTTTAGAGACGTGTTAAATAGAGACGCAGTTTCTTTCAGCAAAATTGCTTTTGGGTTTGATAAATCACTTTGTGTGTGCTAAATTAATATATTTACATTTTCTCCTCCCAGCGCACGCAAAACTGTGTGTAAACGGCCCAAATTGCATATTCATTGGGTCAAATGTACTAACTAGATGCAGACGCGCTATTTTGCACCTTTGAAAGATGTAACCCTTATTGCGCACTGTTAGTAAATCAGTTTGTACATTTTTTTTGTGTGTGCAATGAGTGTGCACACGTTTTAATACACGCAAACCTTTGACAGATCCGGCTCTAAATGAGTCTAAAATTAACGTTTATTTGCAACATAGTATAGCAAACTAGTACGTGATCAAAAACAAATTAATATTAGCAAAAAAAAAAAAGTCTCTATTTTGAATATCTGGGGTCGCCAGAAATTTGTGACATTAAAATGGGGTCACGAGCCAAAGAGACTGGGAACCACTGCGCTAACGAGATGGAAGAGGCGAAATGACGGATGAGCTAATTGTACACTGTGAAGCTTTTTGTCATTGCGAACTTGCACATTGTGTGCCGCTGTAGTTTGCAGTGAGGTCAGGGTACTTCAAACTGGTCCCACTTTGTAACTAGGACGTCTGGCTTGGACAGGCGTTCCAATGCATTTGACTGAGTTGGATGTGGGAAACTTCCACCTCCCAGGACTCTGGAATACAGCATAAGTGATGTCCAAAAGCACAACGGAAAACAGGAACAGATAACAGACAGATGGTCAGACAGACAGGGGAATAAAGAGTCCAGTGTTTTATGATTTTGTGGACATGTTACAAATGTTAGTGTCTTTTTTTTTTTTCAGCGCAGTGCCTTTGGTTTAAACCTGGGGTGCACATTTTCAGCTAGTGAGCTACTTTTAAAATGACCGAGTCAAAATGATCTACCTAAAACTAAATACTGCTGAACATGTATTGATTCATATACACTGAGTATATTTCATACACGCAATACAATATGTGTATAGTACATAACTGCATGAACTCTTATGGGACTACACAGTTGAAAGCAGACTTCCAAATGATCATCAGCCATGGTGGCGCAGTATTTGGACTTAATAATCTTCATTAGGGGGGTAAAATGACCGCTGTCTGATTAACTGCACTTTTACCAAGGTGATTATCGTTAATGAAAACTAACGAAATGACGAAAACTAGAATTGAAAAAAAACATTTTCGTTAACTGAATAAATAAAAACTGTAATTAAATGAAAAAAACAATCACTAACTGAAACTGTATTGTGTGTGCTTACAAAACTAAAACATATAAAAATTATGGATAAAATTCCCTTCGTTTTTGTCTTTGTCAACGTCAGATTGATACAAAATTGATTTATTTCGCTCTAGCAATTTTAGCTAGCGGCACCATACAGTACTTCATGGTCCGTCACTTCTTGTCACTTGTCGTTTAGTCGTCTTCTGGTCCCCACTCTACCTGGAAACATGGAGACTAAAGTTGGGAGAAAGCAGCAGAGTCCTGTCTGGGATTTATTTGAATACGACGGAGAAGAAGAGAAAAGATACGACAAAACTAAAACTAAACTAAAACTAAGCATTTAGAAAAAAATGAAAACTAATAAAAACTAGCAAACCTGCTCTAAAAAACAAATGAAAACTAACTGAAATAGAGAAAAAAAGTCAAAACTAAACAAAACAAGAAAAGCACTCGGAGAGCGCAGACCTCTGCCAAGACAGATCTGCCCCCCCCACCCCGATCACCACCAAAATGTAATCATTTCTTCCTTGTGCCAGTATCAACATTTCCTGAAAGTTTCATGAAAATCCGTCCATAACTTTTTGAGTTATCTTGCTAACAA
The DNA here is from genome assembly GCF_902148855.1 of Sphaeramia orbicularis. Classification (NCBI taxonomy): domain Eukaryota; kingdom Metazoa; phylum Chordata; class Actinopteri; order Kurtiformes; family Apogonidae; genus Sphaeramia; species Sphaeramia orbicularis. The sequence continues at coordinate 51,793,995 of NC_043966.1, forward strand.
ACAAACACGCACACAAAGCAAAGTGATCACAATACCTCCTGGCAGACGTAACTAAACTAGAATGAAAAATCCAAAACTATTAGAACCTTAGCTTTTACTTCTCTCACCTCTCTCTTTCTCAGTTCACTTTTCAGAGGAAAGTCAATGTTGTAGTTTTTCTGAACAGTTCCAGAGTGCCTCTCCACATTTCCTTTCTTTGGAATATCAGTGATAGATTGACAGATCAGATTTCGAATGATATGGTTGGAAAAAAAAAAAAAAAGTCCTCCTAACATTCCACATGGAAGTAGTACATTTTTGGTTTTATAATTGGTACAGCTTTCCCGTTCATTTTTATATCTCTTCTTTAGTTGATATAAATTGGAAGGTTAACCAGTTCAGTTAGCTCGCTGGAGTTTAGCACTTGCAGGTTTTTTTAGTGTTAAAAATAATCCTCATAGTATTTATATCAATCTTGGCTTGTCAAGTTACTTTTGAGCCTCTGAAAATGAAGGGACTATGTTTAAAAGACTTGTAGTAACTTAAATAGTGACTACAATATTTTAGTTAATCCCCATCCCCTTCGTATTTACGATTCACTTCTTCAGCCGCAACTGGAGACTGTTAAACTGAACTGTCCATTGTGAGATACATAAAGTTAGTGAGTGTTTCATTTCAAGTCCACTGTGATGGTGTAAAGAGGCAGAATTACAAAACACTGTGTCACTGTCCAAGTACATATGGAGCTGAATGCATGTGGAATTCTGGTTGCACTTCAAAGTGTCAAGTCATTATCCAGAAGGTTTTCATGTTGGCAGAGTCACACTGCTGCACCGACTAACATAAAACTTCATCTTAAACCAATAAATTAAATTGAACTATATAAACTTTTTTTCTTGCCGCAGTGCTCTGACCTTTCTTTTGCAATACAGTGACTAAACTAAACTTTCTATAATGATGACAAGGTGAGACACTATCTAACTTGATTCACACAATATTCTGTACAATTCTGTGCTTAAAATTGAATATAAAGCTCTTGCTGAAACACTTCACTTCAGGGGACACACTACGGTGTGAGGGTTTTCAGAGTTCCAAGAAAATCGACTGATGCTTTCTCTTTCATCATTAGTTCCAAGCGCAGGAACATTTGTGTGATTTAAAGCTACATTAGTAAAAAAAGACTTTGCTAACTTAGCTAAATCATAAAGTGAGGGCGGAGTAGTGAAGAGTGTGTCACCCTCCCTTTGTCCCTCAGTTGATTTAGTAGATCCTCTCTGAAATAAATTTGGAGCCGTTGGAATTATGTTGCTCTTGCTTCAAGAAATGAAAAAATGGAAAAGTTTATCTCAGTGAGTTAGCTTTCCATCCAGAGTTTGTACAGCTCAATGAAGTTATAGAGTAATTAAGGCTTGAATGTTCCAGATTTGACATAAATAATCTAAAAGAGCACTCAGAGATCACAGACCTCTGACATTGCCAGTAGTTTATTTTTCAACCACAAACAAAGCGCACAGTTTGAGCTTCGGTTCTGCCTTTTAGTCAGTTGGTGTCTTTGGCTACTTTGACTGCTTCTCCTTAGGGATGCACCGATACCACTTTTTTCCAGACCGAGTACGAGTACTTACATTTGAATACTTGCCAATACCAATCCAATCCAACTTTATTTATAAAGCACTTTAAAACAACTGCAGTGGACCAAAGTGCAGTACCGATAGTACCGAGTCCTTAATAATCCCATTCCAGTTGTTAGTTCCTTTTGTAAATGTGCTTTATTGTCGTTGTCATTAGTCTGACTGGAACAAAGTGCTGCTACTGACATTTAATGTGTTGGAATGAGCGTTTGTCAATTAATCCACCAGGGGGCACTGCTCTGAATTAACCATACTGGACAAATACCACGAAGAAGAGGAAAGTTTTATGAAAAGAAGAAAGTCAGTAATAACAAACATGGAGACGACAGAGGTAACACTAATGTGATACTAATGTTGCAGCATTTTCTCTGATAAGGTTTAAAAGCGAAGCTTCAGCAGGAAGAGAAAAGAGAAATGAGCCAGAAGTTTGGTTTTCACTTCCGCTGGCGGCGGTCCGCACCGCTCTGTACCTCCATAGTATTATCAGTAGGATGGAAACCGGCCCAGCCCTGGGTAGTTGTCCTAAATGTGTCAGTGGTTTTTCTCTAACTCACACAGTGGCTCTTTGAACAGATCCTCTACCTCCACAGTTCCGCTGGTATTCTCTGTCTGGGTACTCATCCTCCAGCACCTGGAAAACGGATGGAATGTACGCAGAGGACGGACAGAACGCTGCGTCTGTATCTGTCTGTGTCTGGAACGTTACTTGCAGTCAGTGTTACTTTTATCACCGTCATTTATTTGGTTCAGTCTCCACACTCTTCACACTCACACACATTATTCCTCCTCCTCGTACCTGCTGCACTGAACTGGGAATGTCACACGGCCATAAGTGGTATTGGTGCATTTGTATTGGATTACTTTTACGAGTACGAATACAAGTGCACACACTGAGTATCAGAGCTGATGCCGATACTGGTATCAGATCAGTGCATCCCTACTTCCCCTAATAACAACAGTCATATGTCTAAAGCTACAGGTCTGTACAGAGGCTACATCAGGGGTTTTCATGCAGCCTGAGCCACTTATGATTGTAGATTTAAGGGTTGTTGTGGTCGTTATGGTTTAGGTGACAAAAGGTTACAGCTTACACTGTAGCGTCTGTAACAAAGTATGTAAGTCCATGTCTGGGCTCCAGTCCAACGTAGAAGCTGTGATTAAATGTTGAGTTTTGTCCTATAACTGTAAAACTGGTGACTGTTAATGAGGTGATCAGGGAAGGCAGGGCTCCCAATGTGTCACTGGGATCAGCACTTTTGTGAATAAAGAAATACAAACAAAGCAACAGTAGTGAACTGGAAGTGTAGAGACATGAAAACATGGGTAAGGTGTTTATCTGATTGGGTCAAACTGTACAATGGAAATGGTAACTGTGGGGAAGACAATTAACAAAATACAGCCTGATGGTGCTTCAGTTTACTGGATGTACGTGTAGGAGGAAATCTGACAAACACCTGTAAATGAAATGCACAAGACTCGGTGTTTGCTAAGAGTCTATGGACAGCATTTGGACAGTCTGACACACTGAGATATTCAGTCACATCTTACACACCAGACCTTTACCATTCTTACAGAGAAGTTGTACAGGTGTTGTCACTTTCAAGCAAAACAATTTTATTCTTCTGATGAGATATAATGTAAACTCTTGTTTTTATATATACATATATATATATATATATATATATATATATATATATATATGAAGAAAAAAATGGGAGTGAGACAAAAAAAAAAATTGAGTAAGTAATGTATTGAAAACAACCATTAAACTGAAACAGTCTGTTCATTAGCTGATCAAAAGTTAAAGATCACAGTGACATATATTTTACTTTAGATATTGAAGTTTTAGGATAAATTGTTTTAGTATTGAGTAGTTATTGTTTTAACATAAGATTCTTTTGTTTAATCTGTTTTACTTCAATAATGTTAAGAGTGAGCTCTTTGTGACCAGGACTTATGTAGTACTCTGTTGTAGTTTAAATATGTTATCACTAGGTTAAGCTTGTTAAGATAGGAAACATCTGTCTGCACAAGAGTTAAGGACTGTATGTTCTGTTCTTCCTTTAGATACACGTCTGAACACACACATTCACACACAGTGTTGTCAAACATAGGTGATAAGGGTAAACTTATTGTTGACATAAGTTTACTTTGAGTTCAGGCCCCACATCTGTTTGATCTTCTTAGATAACGCTAAGTTAAAGACCAACCTATTTGTACGGGCGAGCCCGCCCATAGGGAAAATAAATGTACACTTCATCTAATGTTCGGGGCTCATTGTCTTTGAGTCCTCAGTGCTGAGTGTCCATCTTATTTGTGATCTGAATACATTTTGTCAACTTTGAGACCGATCTGAATCCAGACTAATCCCTGGAGCTTCCAATAAAAGAACACGTTAACAACAGTCTTTAAAAGCCAAAATCTGTGCAAAACTGTGGATTCAGCATCATTTAGTGTCAGGTCTTTCCACCGTCATGACCTCCTGATGGTAAAGGCTAAAAAGCTTTGTCTCTTGGAATGTGGTCAGTTTGTTGAGCTGCAGAAACAAGGCCTCTGGGAACGCACCATCACTGCTGAGGTTGGACGCACTAAGACAGTCATTTTGAATCCACTGTCTGGAACTGATGTCCATTTTTGTTAACTAACCCTTGCAGCTAAATATGTTAAATATTTACTTATAATGACAGGCACCAACAGAAGTTGAAGATAAAGAGTCAGTGGCACGAATTCTCCACACAGGTACCATTAAACCACAACAGATGAAGGCTCAGCATTAAAAGACTGTCCCACAAGTCTCAAACAGAAGAAAGTGATGCAGAGGTAGTGCTGAAATATGACATTTCTGTTACTTTTGTCCAGCTGGTTTTATACAGCTCAGTACAGACTATCATCATGACTATGGAAAAAAATGTGGAAAGCTCAAATATATGTGACAAAGCATGTCATTATGTAATGACTGTGACAGGTGTTTATGTAGTGTAGGTAAAACATGCCATTGGATTAAAATTCTAGGTACCCACACTCACCTTCCCGTGAAGTTTTGGTCCCAATGGGAGGCGTCTTGTTGCCATAGAGATGATAATACAAAACAGTGCAGAGGAGAAGGCAATGGCAGCAAACGTAAGACCCCCGGGGAGGCTGCACAAGTAACAGGAGCTCTGAGCAGATGTGCACACCAGGACACGCACTGAGGCGAGCAGCAGGCACAGGAGGTAGAAAGGCAGCGAGGCCAGGGCTGGGAGGACTGGCAGGTCCACCGCTGCTGCTCCGCTCAGGGCTTCAGGCATCGCTAGCAGTAAGACCAGCAGCAGCTTCAGGACACACACACAGACAGAACACAAGCTTTAATGAACAACCTCCTGTTGAAATGACAATGCACAAAGCTGGCAGTGACTTGACATATTTATGGTGACTAGGGATGGGAAGCGAGAACCGGTTCTTTTTGAGGACCGGATCCCAGTAGCTCAATTCCTTGGAATCGTCTGCCTGCCTGCTTAATGATTCTGCTTGTTGATCCCGCCTTCGTTGCGTATGCGCGATGACGTCACGCGTATGCTGCATTGTTTTAGTCAAAACGTAGCCGACATGGTGTTGACACAGAAACGGTTTAAAAAGATGACACCAGGTCCAAACAGACCACACCAGGTCCAAACAGACCACACCAGGTCTAAACAGACCACACCAGGTCCAAACAGACCACACCAGGTCCAAACAGACCACACCAGGTCTAAACAGACCACACCAGGTCCAAACAGACCACACCAGGTCCACTTGTAATACTTGCAAAGCCTCCATTTCTTCAAAAGGGTGGAATCCCTAAAATATGCTCAAACATTTGTCCACAGCATGTGATTCATTTACAGGAATGTCCCGTATTTCATACGCTACTTAGTGGCGCTTGTGAATGTAGCGGCAGAGTGAACGCTGGGCCCAGTTCCGGTTCCGGTGCAAGCAACAAATGTCGTATCTCCTCTAATACAAGTTTCTGAAGGTAGGGGAAGGGAAATGAGGTGCGCAACAACGGGAGATGAGCCGAGTCGAACCGGTTCCACGTAGTGGAAATGCGGCAATAGAGGAATTAGTAAAGAGTCTTCAGTTCCACTTTCACTGTACGCCCCCCCACCCCCCAAACTGGGCCCGGTTTCATCTGTTCTTCTTATTTGTACATACTGTATATGTTATACTTTCTGTGCAGAGGTGGAAATATAAAAGACAGTTAATGCAAACACACCCGTTTGTACTCTTTTATTCCCTTACCCAATGAGAATCGATAAGGAATCGGATCGATAAGCAAAATCAATAATGGAATCGGAATCACTAATTCTTATCAATTCCCTAATGGTGACAGAACTCATTCTTTTAGTTTGTCCTTTTTCTCTGTCGATTTGTATCCTTTGGAACATTTCCGTCATTGCTTCACAGAAAAAAATGAAATTGGTTTATTATGTTAACTTCAACATGTGGTACACAGGTTCCTCTGGTTGCTCGTTGGCTGCAGGATATTACAACATTTCACTCAGCAGATTCGCAGATAAAGCCTCAGTCACAAAGCTTCTTACGAACAATCGCTTCATCCGAGTTCTGGAGTTCGCAGACATCCGTGGGGGGAGCAGTAGTTTCTTATGTACGTCTTATGAAGTCAGTACGGCTGCCATTCAAAACACAAGAGCATCTTGAAGCCTCCGTGACAAAATGATGATGATGTGATTTTGTGTCGTACGAACCAAGGTTATTATCGTTAACGGAATCTAATGAAATGATGAAAACTAGAATTGAAAAAAACATTTTCATTAACTGAAATAAATAAAAACTATAATTAAAAGAAAAAAAAAAAGATAACTAACTGAAACTGTATTGTGTGTTTACAAAACTAACTAAAACGTATAAAAATTATGGATAAAATTCCCTTCATTTCCATCTTTGTCAATGTCAGATTGATACAAAATCGATTTATTTCCCTCAAGCAATTTTAGCTGCTGGCACCATTTGATATTTAATGGTCCGTCACTTCTCGTCACTTGTGGTTTAGAGTCAGCTTTTCATCCCCACTCTACCTGGAAACATGGAGACTAAAGTTGGGAGAGAGCAAATGCATTAGCAAGAATGCTTTTTCATTTCATTTGAATTTTCGATTTCAAATTGAATTTTGGTAACAATTTGCTGGGGCAGATTTTTAAAATTAAATCTCAAATGTCTTTTTCTTTTTCATTTTAATTAAGTTAAAGAATGAGCAGTCTTGAATAACAAAATGAAAATGCAGACTGGATGATTGATTACTCATTTTATTTATGAGTCAAATAATGAGTCATTCTTTTTTTTTTTTTTTTTTGCTAATGCATTTGAATTTTCAAATTTTAGATTTCAAATTGAATTTTGGTAAATATTTGCTGGGGCAGATTTTTAAAATTAAATCTCAAATGTATTTTTCATTTTAATTAAGTTAAAGAATGAGCAGTCTTGAATAAGAAAATGAAAATGCAGATTGGATAATTTATTAATAATTTTATTTATGAGTCAAATGATGCAGCCATATTCTTAAAATGAAAAAGCATTTCTTCAAATGCGTTTTAATTCGGATTATGATAACTAATCACTTCCATGTACTATAGAGGTAAAGGGGTTTACTCCATATTGTTTGTGTTATGCAACTGCTCTGAACGTATGAAAAGGTGAAGGAGCTGAAAATTAAGACATCCCTTACTTTAACTGTATAGTCAAAAACGTTAGCATGATAAACATTTTCAATCAATCTCAACAATTACAATGAATGTCAAATTATTATTTCTTTTCAGATTAAAGGCTGATTTTCGTCTTCAGTGAACGTTAAGGAAACCAGATGGATTTTTGCATTTTTTAGTACATAATGCAACTACTCAAGAACAAAAAGATTCATGCCCGTTGTCCCTGAACTGAAAATTTTGTGCTTATTTTGTTCATTTTATTTATTTTGAATAGTAAATTAAACTAAAAGATGAAAGCAACATTAGTGTTAGAGTGACAGCCCCCCCAGTACAATGATGGGGGAAACCATCACGACATAAAACCATATAACACTAACGGTCAGTTTTCATCATTCATGTATTGTAATGTGTAAAGGACTTTTCTTGTTAAATTTTTTTTTCCCAGCCATGATGAAAGGTTTACTTGATGTTTCTTCATCTGTCTTTCTGAATATTTGACCACTTATGAGCAAACAAAACATTAAACCTAAACAATTTCATACAATATAACTTATCTGACTTAGATTTATCTTTGCTTCCTGACTATACTCTTTTAATTTCATACTAATTTGGCTCTAATAGTATGGATGAGTGCGTCCCGTACTCACCTGAAACACAAACATCATGCCTGCCACCATGGAGTACATGTCGTACTTGCCCAGCTGTTTGCTCAGGGCTGAGCTCATCGCAGCCAGGGCCTCCAGGTACTGCTTCAAGACCTTTTTGCCCATGTTGGTCAGGACCTCTGAGGTGTTCCCCTCCAGGTAGAGCTTCATCCAGTTCCCATGAGCCTTTTCTGCCACACGAAACTGTTCAAAGCCTGCATCTACATAAAGCAGAGGTGGGGGAGCGATAATTAATCAGGGAGTTATTTGACATCATGGTTCTTCTTCTGCTATTTATTCATAATGTGCTGTAAAGTGCTATGTTCTAGCTGTTTAAAGTGCCTATATTTATCATAATGAGAAGGACATTTAAAGTCTCTCATTTATAACTCCTACAGGTTGCCTGATGCGGCTTTACATCAATTTTGCTCCGATTATTTATAACACAATTACTGTGCAGCCATTGGACGCATCAGGGCATTTATTTATGAACTCTCATGTAACTTCAACCTTTGTTTATAGGCTTCCTTCAAAGTCAAAGCAATGTTTCTCACATTAAAGAAAGGCAGTTAAAAGCATTTTTGTTTCTACATTATTTTCCAGGGTTTTTCATCAGTGTGACATTATTTCATGGCATAAAAATGTGGCAACCAGAGAATGTTGAATTTAGTGAGGTGTGTCACAATCCTGTCTGTACTGAGAACCTGACTGTCCTTTATGTGTGTGTGTGTGTGTGTGTGTGTGTGTATTTGATATAACATAAGGTTTCATTGGTGAAGTAGTAGTTTAAACATTATCTCATTGAATAAATACATGTTTATTTACATGCTTTGTAAAGAATGTTAAAACTCAATATAAGCCATTAATGCAGTGTTTTTCAACCTTGGGGTCGGGACCCCACATGGGGTCGCCTGGAATTCAAATGGGGTCACCTGAAATTTCTAGTAATTGATAAAAATAAAAACTTACTAATAAAAATATATGGTGAGTTGACAGAGACAATACCAATCCATAACAGACATGACAAACTCTGAAGCTGAAACTGAAGCACTGTGGTTCTGTTTATGTGTCAAATGTTCATTGTGGTCAGTTTCAGATGCTGCAGCTCTTTCATAACACTGGGTTACAAAACAATGTTTTTTGCAAGTTGTCTAGGTTTTTTCAACTGAATTAGGACCATTTTGCACCGCTAAATCCAAAAATGACATCTGTTTTTCTCAATCAGGTCAGTTTTTTTTTGCTAATTTGATTTTGAAAAATTTGATCTTCTCACAAAATATAATTAATACCAAAATAAGATTGGTAAGCACACTTTATGAAACTTGTGACTTGATTCCTTTTAGGTACAATGGTGTATTCACCGCAGATGTGGCAGAATACGTCAGGCTTATTTTTGCAAGATCTTCTAGTCGAAGCCATTTCATTCACCTGTAATATTAAAAAAACCATTAATCATAAATTGGCAAAAGTAAAATCTTCAGAACTTGTTTATTACAAGAAATATGAAAGAATGTTGTATCATATGATGTGAAAATGCCCATAAATGTAAGCAAAAATGTTAGAAAGTCAATATGTAGCATAGTTCAGAAAGTTGACCTGATTGAGCAAAATTAATGTGATTTTTGGATTCAGCACACCAAAATTATCCTAAATCAGCTCAAAAAACTTAAACAATAAATTTGTTGTTGACCAGTGTAACTCATAGTTTCAGTTCTTGTTTGTTCAGTATTAATTGTCGGCCTTGTAAATCCAAGCTGGACTGACTGTACATATCCAAGGAAAATAAAATTCTGTCTTTGTGCAATAATCTACACCTGGCTTTTCTGCCTCCGTCCAGAATACTACATATTATATAGATTAACTATCCTCTAAAATTAACATTTATTTGCAACACAGTATAGCAAACTATTACATGATCAAAAACTAATTAATTTTAGCAAAAAAAAAAAAACAAGTCTCCGTTTTGAATGTCTGGGGTCGCCAGAAATTTGTGACGTTAAAATGGGGACATGAGAAAATAAAGGTTGGAACCACTGCATTAATGAAAAGGAGGAGTTTGGACGATTACACCAACAAGATGCAGTTACCTCCCAAGCTAATGTCAGCTGATTTGATGATTTTGTTTGTTATGTGCAAATATTGCCTCTGTAAAGATGTTAAAAAATAGAACTAAATGCAGCTAAAATGAACAGGGACAACTCCACAGACCAAATATTACTACTGGGCTGAGAATTCGAGTTGTCTCCCATTGTTTCTGAGCTGCCATTTTGAATGCAGTCATTTGAAATTTGACTGTCACCATTTTGGCTTTTTGGAGGCAGAGGTGACCAAATTTAGACAAAAAGGATGAAACTACAAGAGCCTGAGGGGCCAGTGATGAGTTAATATGAAGCACAGGTTTACTGACTCCATAAAACAGTCATTAACAGCCTTGTTCACAGAACCTTTTTAAAACAACTGCACTGGAGCTGTCAGAGAAAAATGGGCTTTATTAACTACACCATCCTGGGAAAAAAAATTCATTACTAGTAATTAGTAATTTTAAGGAGTTTACTGTAAGTTAATAGGAGCCAACCCTTTTCAGAGAACACTTGTGCATTGTTTTCATTTTCCAGTAAAGGTCCCTGCCCTTTGGGCAGACCTCAGTTTTACAGTCCTATCACACCATTATTTCAAAAACCTAAAAGTCTACAGTTAAAGTTACACAATAGCTAAAGTTAGCCTCCCAACTATGTGTTCATTTAATAAGGAAAAATGTAATACTCCATTTCATTAGTTCCATATATTCATTAGCTAATGTTCATATTAGCAACAAATAACAAGTAATATAACAAGTTTACCACTGCTTCCCTCTACAGTCACAAACATAACGTGCTGCACACTTTTACTTCCCCTCAGCCAAATATATTATTAGATTCTGTTGAAAGTTACTGCCCTATAATTTAGATTAGATTGTCTTGGTATAAAACTTATTACATCCATATTTATATGTGAAAGTATTCAGATATTGTAACTGCACAAGGACCTGGAAAAGTAGGTCCAGGACAACTATTTTCAATATTCTGCTCCATGAGAAGATGCATCCACAGGATAAATTTGGTGCAAATATCTGAATGCATTCTTCAGATAATGCCTTTATGTCGTTGAATGGACAGACAGACAGACAGACAGACAGACGACAAAACGATTACAATACCCCTCGGCCAAGGTGCAAAAACTGAAGGGAAATGAGACAAATTGAAGTTAATTGAAAAACTTGGATAATTTTTGTGAAGGTTAGACAGGAGCTACATTTAGCTTTCCAAACAAGTGTTTATTTAATAAATGGTAAATGGACTGAACTTATATTGCGCATTTTCTACATCTTCATGGTGCCCAAAGTGCTTCACAATTCCTCACATTCACCCATTCACACACACACACACTCATACACCAGCGGGTGACTGCTGCCCAAGGACACTTCGACATGTGGACAGTTGGAGCCAGGATTCGAACCGCCGACCCTTGGGTCATTGGACAACTCGCTCTACCAACTGAGCCACAGCCACCCTAATAAGGAAAGCATTAGTAGATTTCATGCAAAATGAATGTGTTTACTAACTTAAAGGTCCACGTGTGTTTGTGTGGTTGCCACGGTTAGAATAGTTTTGGATTTTTCAATATAGTTTAGTTTTGTTTAGTTTTGACTTTTTTTTTCTCTAATTCAGTTCATTTTAATTCGTTTTTAGAGCAGATTTGTTAGTTTTTATTAGTTTTAATTTTTTTCTAAATGCTTAGTTTTAGTTTAGTTTTAGTATTAATTTCAGTTTTGTCGTATATTTTCTCCTCTTCTCCGTCGTATTCAAATAAATCCCAGACAGGACTCTGCTGCTTTCTCTCAACTTTCGTCTCTATGTTTCCAGGTAGAGTGGGGACCAGAAGATGACTAGAAACCACAAGTGACGATGAAGCGTCATATTGTGCTATGGTGCCGCTAGCTAAAATTGCTAGAGCAAAATAAATCGATTTCGCATCAATCCAACATTGACAGAGACGAAAACTAAGGGAATTCTATCCATAATTTTTATTCGTTTCAGTTAGTTTTGTAAACACACAATACAGTTTCAGTTAGTTATCATTTTTTTCTTTTAATTATAGTTTTTATTTATTTCAGTTAACGAAAGTGTTTTTTCAATTCTAGTTTTCATCATTTCGTTAGTTTTCATTAATGATAATAACCTTAATGGTTGCAGGGCATTAGCCTAGAAATGGATATTGAGCTAACGTTAACGAAAAATCAGCTCCCAGAGCAGATTCCAACACAAACTTATAAGCACTTACAGATGGAAATTACAAACAGAATCTTACAGAACCTTTAATAATCTTTAATCTTGTATTTTATAAGTAGAAAAAAAATAGCATTATTACTATTAAATCTTATTAAAATCCTTAAGTACTTGATATACTGGTGACAGAAATTAGCCACATTTTTGCATGTAAACTTAAAAAAATTGGATTTTAGGCACAGACGGAATCTATTGAATTAAATACACCTTTTGATTATTGCTTGATATATTAAAGCACTAAAACACTCTGACTTTGTTTTAAAAACATGAGTATCCTGCTCCTGTTTGTTTGACCATAAATTATAGTTCAGTTACCATTTTTATGATGTCATCAATCACTCTGATTGGTGTGATATATGACTTATTAGTAGGGATGTAACGATTACCGGTATAACGATAAACCGCGATAAAATTGCCAACAATTAGTATTACCATTTAAATTCTAATTATCATGATAACTGTGTTGGATTACCACACTTTTCTGGAGAAAACGCCTATGTAAAGATCTGCTTTTATGTCAAATATTTGACTATAGTTTTAATTTATTACAATTTTAATTTTCTATACCTAATATTTGGAACCAATATTCACTTTTAAAGTCTTTGAAAAGGTTCATTAAGCATCTTTGTGTTATTTATGCAATAAATTATATACATTTTTCAAATCAGATTTTTTTTTTTTTTTTTGTGTGTTTTTTGGCCTTTTATGTTTTTATAGTAGGTTAAAGTGAAAAAAATAATAGGCAGATGATATAAATGAAGTTGTGCTGAAAAAAAAAAGATCCCAAACATGGGTATAGTGAACATTTCTTTATATAGTATATAAAGGCAAAATAAAAAGTACTGAAAAACAGCTAAATTAGGCTCAGACCACTAAGGGTTAATACTAGACTGTGTCTGCCTAAAGAAAGTGCATTGTGCCAATTATTTTATTTGGATTTTTTTTTTTTTTTTTTTTTTTTTATGAAACTTGGTTAAATTATTTCAGGGTGTGTATAAGTACTTTTTGAACCTTTTGAGCACAACTTCAATAATACTGCGATAATAATGATAACTGTAATAATTTTGGTCGCAATAACCGTGATATGAAATTTTCAAATCGTGACATCCCTACTTATTAGTATTATCTTTTTTCCTGTGTCCTTAGTCACTAATGTGTCTGTGCTACAGAGCATTTCTCGAGTTGAAGAAAGCGACGTCTGTGGACAAGGTATGTCTCATTCACACGTTAACTCCAAATTGATGAAATGATGCCTCTTTTCATTCTACTTCAGTGCTTTAGGAGTCTGTTCAAGGACAAAGCAATGCGGAGGTTAGATTTGTGGTGCGCTTCAGTGACACACACATACACACACATACACTCACTCTCTTCCTAAGTACAATATTTTGCTGTACAACAGCCATCTCAGCAGCATAGGCATACAAGTGATAAATAGTGACTGTAGCTTTGCCAGACAGAGGGGTTGGTAGAATTATTAGAATCTTAAGCCACAGGCATGAATCATACAATACCGATGGCCCTGGCCATGTTTCATCTGTCTAAAAGTACAGGGATTGGTTAATGGCCCTTCCAAGACGCCTGAGGTTAGAAGCACAAGAAAAACACAATATGAAGATTGAAATAAGGGAGACAGATAGAACACAGCGCAGAGATATGAGGAGAGAGAGCAAGTGCAGAATATTATTTAAAGACTTTCTAACCCCTACTCCTATGCTGTACTAGGGGTTAAAGAAAACATCGGTTCTGCAATATATCACAATATTTCATTTCACAATACTGTATTGATATTAAAAAGTACTGTATCGATATTTTCAGGTATTTATTCAAATGAGCTATGGCATAGGTTCATTTTTGTTTTTTGTTTATATTTCATTTATTATTATTTAACACTCTTTTATTAAATAATGTTAGTTCCTCTGTTGGGACACAAATAATAATATTATGATGTTCGTTCTGAACTAATGGAATATGAACATTTGAACAGGATCTTAAACTGTAATATCTGTAAAACATCATTTAGGTTTTAACAGGAAAATTTTGTGATATAGCATTAGATCCTGTTGTGATCAAATAAAAATGTATTTAGTATTTGTGCAGATTTCTGGTGTAATTCAATTCTTCAAGGAAATAATCATTTAAGAAAAAGAGACAAACAAAAAATTGCCTTTTTAACAGTATCATGATTATCATACTGTGATCCTAGTATTGTGATTTGTATCGTATCGCCACAATCTTGTCAATACACACCCCTGTTTTACAGGTTGTTCCAATTTAACAACAAAAATGAGTTTTCAGAATTTTACAGAAATTGCACCAAAAGAACTAATGACTTAATAAATATGCAATATGGGTGATACATTTAAGCCGAGCGCTTCTGAAATCTGCCCAATGTTTTTTAGATTGAAGTACTTTTTGTTCCCATCACCACACATATTTTAGTAGCGAACACTGTCCTCAATATTTTCTTTTTAGTGACTTCTTTCACACCCAATATGAGCTGACCCTGAAGGGTGTCCAACGTTCATGTTACTTTAAATACCATCCCCAGTGAAATTTCACAGCGCTGACAATCACAGTCTTATGGTACATTTGACTGCAGACCAGCTCCATGATTACCCAAGTGGACAGATTTAAAAAAAGAAAATCGACGAATCCAAATATAGGTCTGTTCAAAGAATTTCCATGTTATCCTATCACTATGGAGACTAGAGGCTGACACAGAATGGGAAACAATGTGCTGCCAAAGTTCCTAATGTTCAAGGAAGTCGTTCATTCCAAATCAGTCTTAAAAATAGGACCAATGTCCCTGTATCTCACCGGAATGTCCAATCAAGAATCCAAAACGACATGAATTTGTGAGGTTGTCAGGTTCTGTCTCTATGTTCCAGTCCTGTGGTCTGGATGCAGGAGATCAGTCTCCTAATAGAGGGTCTGCACGTGACGTCACCGCTAGAGGAAGTCTGTGCGGTTCCACCCACTGAGTGGCAGAAAGAGGGAGATGAGTGACAGCGTTGGCTTCAATCCTGTCTAAACTGAAGAACAATATTGAACAAAAAATGGGGAAGAGCTGTTGTGAGACTGACTGTATGAACAGGTTCTTAAAGCAGTGGGAGCTTTCGTTTGACAGACACCGAAAGTCAAAGAAAAGAGAAGTAGATGGATCCACAAATCCAGGAAACCAAACCTAGATCTGTGGATCCTGTTTGGTGTCAGCTAACATTCATTTATGCTGAATTTTTGGGTCTAATCAGACCTGAAATGACCTATTGTTTTGGCTAACGTTCCTTCTTAGTAAAGCTCTTGGTTTCATGATCAGATCTTTCCTGTTTTTTGTCTTCATTTTGTGATTCTGAACCTTGTGCTCCTACATGATTAGTAAACTAACTGAAATTGAGGCCAACCTAGTTTTTCAGTTTACGAACAAAAGTAACCTGTGCAACTCCACAGAACAAAAATGCTAAAATACTGGTGAGGTAGGTAGTTAAATGACAGTGGAACTAAGCCCTGGAATCAACTAACTAAAAGGAGGAAAAACATGTGGTTTGTTTGTGGTTTAACCTCCTCAGACCCAGCTCTGGGTTTCCTGTCCACATTTGTGGACAAGACGTTCACAACTTCTTTCACAAAAAAAAAAAAAAAAAAGAAAAAAAAAAAAAGAAAACTGTCCACCACAAAGGACATTCCATAAAAATTTAAAAAACTGCATCTGAAAAAACTGTTGCATCATAATGTTTCCAATATAGGCACTTATTTAATAAAAAACAAAAAAAAGCCTGTACTTTGCTGACATTTCCTGGGTCTTAGGAGGTTAATAATGTTGGGGTAAAAAATGAAGAGTGCATTGTCTGCACTGGTGGAGGGAGGCCTACGCTTCCTGAGTGACTGTCCAGTTTGATTAATTGTTCCACTATAATCTAGACCCAATTAGTAAAAGAAACACACAGTACTAATGAATCTTACTACACCGCTCATCAATCCACAAACAAATCAAATCTAGATCTGAGATGACTTCAGTTCTTAATTCTTAAATTAAACTCCATATGTCAAAACAAGCTCCTTATCAAAGAGTTTTCCCTGCACCTCCTTCCTCTGTCTTGCCTCAAACGAAAAGATAAACGACTCTGGACTGATCGAACATTACAAATGGTAATCGGTGCCACTGGTGTATCGAATGTTTGTGAAAGTGAAGGACATCAGCAGAGACGCAGACATAGAGGGGGACAGATGTGAGACGGACGACCCTGACAAACACAGTGACCCAGAGATGTAACACTGTGACGATAACGTGAATGCATTAGCACAAAGAGGAGGCGCATTAATGTTCAAGAGCACAGGCTGCGCTGAACCTGATCATATGCACTTTTACAGCTGTAAGGTCATCAACTTATAGTGGGGGGGTGTTAATATCAAATACCACATTAGCCCTGATTTTCTGATGCAACAGGATGTTCTAAGCACTCCTGTGTAATTTTTTTGAAATTTTTGTCCAAACGCCCCCCCCCACCCCAAAAATTACTTTTTTAACTCTGAAAATCCATGTTTTTCACAACTTTCACAGCTTCTCCACTCTTTTGTCCAGTGCAATGTATAAATATGTTCATGATGGGCCATTTAATGATCTTGTCAGTGTCCTATTGTATCGTAAGAGTACTTTGTACTATGAACAGTCTAATGTCAAGGTCATGTTGGAGGTTAAAGGTCACTAAAATGCCTAGTTTTTTCAAAAATTCATACATTCTGACATTTGATCACATATGTCCTACGTTCTCTTCCCTCTGGTTTCCTGGTGGGATCCCCCAAGGCCTTTGGTCCTTTCAGAGCCACATTAGAGACAGAATAGTGCAACACGTATATTCCATTTGAATTTGCTGCCATTAGTGTGGCAGGAAACACTAGCACACATTTAGGAGGGAATCACCAACACTTCATTCATTTTCTGAACCCACTTTATCCTCACTAGGGTCATGGGGGTCGCTTGGAGCCTATCCCAGCTACTTAGGGGTGAAGGCAGGGTACACCCTGGACATGTGACCAGTTCATCTCAGGGCTGAACATATAGAGACAAACAATCACTGTCACATTCACACCTATGGGCAATTTAGATTAACCAATTAACCTATCAGTGCATGTGTTTGGATGGTGGGAGGAGCTAGAGTACCTGGAGAGAACCCACACAGACACGAGGAGAACATGCAAACTCCACACAGAAAGGTCCCACCCCCATCAACTGGTGTTGGAATGGAACCCAGGACCTTCTGTCTGTGAGGCACCAGGTCTATCCACTGCACCACTGTGTCGCCCACAACGGGACATATTCATGTAAATGTCAAAGTCATGTGAAACTACCGTTAGTTCTTTTTGACATGTCTGTATGGAGAATACATGAGTAAATAGTTGTGTTGAATGTGTCTTATTGAATGGAAGTTGTTTGTGGTCAGTAGATGTGTTCTGAGGAGAGAACCTGAGCCCAACATTTGGAAGAACCCACATTAACAGCTGAATTCCATCAAATATGCATTTGGACCATTTGGGTGACCTTTGACCTATAATTGGACCTTGACTCCACACCTTTTGCAGTGCAAAGCACTCTGAAGACATGAGATGTCTCACAAAAAAACATTGAAGGGCCCAGCATGAGCAGATTGCTGCATTATACTTTATCAAAAGTGGAGAAGGTTTGAAAGTTGCCAAAAACCCCACATTTTCAGGGTTGAAAAAGTAATTTTCAGGGTGGGGGTGGGTGGGTTGGGTTTGATTTGAAATTTTTTCACATTTTTGTATTCCCAAGACACAGGAGCATTAGAAAATCTGGGCTAAAGTTGAATCTGAAAATTTTCCTGAAATACCCCCCCCCCACACACACACACACACACACACACACACACACTTACAGAGCTGAGGAAATGTGGATACGGAATTGCATGACAGAGTTTGACACAGTTGAATTCTGTCGACTGTTTTCTCCTCCTCAACCTCATTCTGAGAACAACTACAAACATACCATGAGCTGAAATAGTCAGAAGAAACTGTATGGAGATGAATATGTAGAATCAGCTTCGCACTGTTACAGATTCTTAGCTCAAAAGAAAAAAAAAACTGTGTTGAAATTGCTTCTTTTTTTTTTTTTAAACATCTTTTTTTTAATCTATATAGATTTCCAAAATGAGTATATTTGTGTAAAGTATCCGTGTGTTGAGGACTGCTACGAGGAATCTTTTGAACTTTTAAGATGATTCTCCCCTCGTCTTAATCAGCCTCTTTCAGGTTAATACACTTTGATGTACGACAACACGACATGAATAATGAGGAGCTGGACTTTAACTAATAACCCTGTTTCGAATTCATGTCACAAACCTGGTTTTCCACTGTGACAACACTTCAAGCACATATACTACAGTGTGACTGGAATATACCTGGAACCAAGGTTATTATCGTAAACGAAAACTAAGGAAATGACGAAAACTAGAATTGAAAAAACATTTTCGTTCGCTGAAATAAATAAAAACTATAATTAAAAGAAAAAAACAATAACTAACTGAAACTGTACTGTGTGTTTACAAAACTAACTAAAACGTACAAAAATTATGGATAAAATTCCCGTCATTTTCATCTTTGTCAATGTCGGATTGATACGAAAGCGATTTATTTCGCTCAAGCAGTTTTTACACGTGGGGTCACCATGGAAACTGCAGACAAACCCACATGGGACCCTTATATGCAGCCCAAATGGAACCCTTCTGGAGCCCACATGGACATGCTGGCTGGGATGTTGCTGCTATCCTTCATTTCATTTCATTGTTTGCTTACCATTTTCCTTAGCCTCACGTTGTCACTGCGTAACTTCCATTTATATAGATGTTTTTGGTTTTTTTTTTAACACATGCGCAGATGTAGAAGAACAAAAGAAATCAGATTAACCTGTATATGTGTGAAGACATCGGAGTATTGGAAAGAAATCTAGGCGTGTTAATCCAATTTCTCATAATCAGATAACTGCCGTTATCAGATAAAGCCGATCAGATTTTCCTGTTTACATGATCAATAATAATCTGATAACTCCAGAAATCAGATAATAATGGGAGTATTGGTGTGGATGTAAACAGGCTCACTGACTGACTTTACTACAACTTTAATCAAGAGTGACCAACAGATTTTGCCTCTGCATTCTTCTGGTTCACTCAGTTCACAAAAATGGCATACAGTTCACTGAGTGTGCCTGATGAAGCCAGAGGCAAAAGGCACTGGTGACTCTGATTAAAGTGAGGGTGAAGCATTCTCAGCATGTGCTACTTTTCATTTTGGTTATCCCTGCAGCCAACCACTACCTGACTACTGGCTGTGTATGGGGAGTGTCATTTTCTAAGGCCATTAGCACTAGTTAATACAGACTTGAGGAACAAACTGTTTATTTATACATTAGTAAATATTAAGTAACCATTAACGAATGTCTGTTGTTAATATGTCTTCATTTACAGACACCAACAGGAGTGTGGTGTTGAATAATGGACATACAGGGATTGGACAAAATAATGGAAACACCTTAAAAAAATCAACAAAATATAATTTAATATGGTGTAGGTCCGCCTTTTGCGGCAATTACAGCCTCAATTCTCCGAGGTATTGATTCATACAACTTGTGAATTGTTTCCAAAGGAATTTGAAGCCATTCTTCAGTTAGAATACCCTCCAACTCTTTTAGAGATGATGGCGGTGGAAATCGACGTCTTACTTGAATCTCTAAAACTGACCATAAATGCTCAATAATGTTGAGGACTGGGGACTGTGTCGGCCATACGAGATGCTCAACTTCATTAGAATGTTCCTCATGCCATTCTTTAACAATTCTAGCTGTATGGATTGGGGCATTATCATCTTGAGGTGAAGGTGTTTCCATTATTTTGTCCAACCCCTGTACAAGAACATTACGATATCCCAGTGAAGTTGACCTTTGACCTCTTGGAGTTAAAATGTCATCACTTCATCATTTTATCCAATTACATGTTTATGTGACATTTCTGACATAATAACTGTCGATTCTTAAGTTATGGACAAAACTTGATTTGTGAGGTCACAGTGACCTATAGGCATCTCAATCTAGTGAGCTCAGCCTCCACTCTAAGGACACATTCTACACAGACATCACATTCATGAGAAGTGGACATAGAGACGCACAGACAGACAAACAACAGACTGCCTCAGATCCCAGATTGCTTTAGCTGCACAAACATTAAAGCCATGTAGTGATGTAACGATATGAAAATTTCATATCACAGTTATTGTGACCAAAATTATCACGGTTATCATTATTATCTCGGTATTGTTGAAATTGTGCTCAGAATGTTCAAAAAGTACTAATACACACACTGAAATAATTTAATAAAGTTCTATTTTGAAAAAAAAACGCACAAACAAATAAAAAAACAGTACAATGTACTTTGTTGACAGAAACATTCAAATATTACCATGTAAACAACAAACATACAAATGTGTATTAAAGATGGCACCTTATGGACATTGTTTGACCATTTTCCACATCAAGTTTGAGTTGTTTTAGTTTCTTTTCCATAGATAGATAGATAGATAGATAGACAGACTGACAGACAGATAGATAGAATGGCGGTCTCTCTCCCCTCTCTCTCTCTCTCTCTCTCTCTCTCTCTCTCTCTCTCTCTCTCTCTCTGAGATTTCAAAGTTGTCAAACACGGTTATCATGATAATTAGAATTTAAACGGTAATTCTAACCACTGGGAATTTTATTGGGGTTTATCGTTATACTGGTAATGGTTACATCCCTAAAACCATGAAACGTCCTGAAATTACAATGACACACTTCCTCAGAGGCTTTTAATTTGTCATCACGGATAAATGTAGTAAGGATGAGTGGTGAAGTCTGAGGAGAGGGAGAGAGGGAAAAGAGAAAAAGAAGACAAAGGTACATGTAACATACTAGCAGCATTGTACCCATGGTGCCATTGTACAATAGTGCCCTCCCGTGGTGCAACGGTGGCATTGCACCCGTATGCCCTCCCGTGCTGCAACATCGGGACATCAATCGGACACGCGTCGGACACAGAAGGTCCATTATAGAAGGATTAGTAAACAGTTTGTTACTACCAATGAAGAGCAACCATCTGAAGTTTCCCCCTGATTTCGAGGTTACAAGGACCGTTCAGCTCATTATCTTTTTTAATTACAGGTAGTTTGTCTTTAAAGTGGAGGGACAACGTCACCATTGCAGACGCTGTAGTCATATTGCATTTCATTTTATCCTCCAGATCCAAACCCTTGTCTTCTAAACAGCTAAGTTTCTTTTCTAAAACAGTTCTGTTGAATTTGTCCAGTTTTTCGCCTGTTTTTGAATTGGACAGAACAGAATAAATGCCGTCAGTCCATCTGGTTCAGTAATTCAGTCCTTCAAAATAGGATAACACAGGCTAATAATGATTTATCTGGCTGCAGCTACACTTATATACGTAAACACAACAAAGAAACAAACAGCAGTATACAGCTGTGCCAGATGATCAGTGGTTGTAAACATACAATCATATCACAATCACACAGAAAATATTTGAATCTAAGATATCTGAGACAAAGAGTTTACATGTAACAAATGAAACACATTTTAAATTATCTAATCAATAATTATTGATTAACTTTGATAATTTTTCAACTACAAGTCAAAATATCAGAACAACAAAACAAAACCTTTTCTTTCCACTGCAGAAAAAAATCCTGATTGAAGCAGAAGATTTTTTAAAATAAAATGAGTTTTAATGAGAAATTTTTGAAAGGCAGTTGGAACGAATAATAACAGAAGTTACAGTAATTATGTATTGATTGATTAAAAAAAGGATTAAATTACTAATCAAAATATAATCAACAGACTAATTGAAAAAAGACATTAAATTAATGGACAGACTTACAAAATAATTGTCAATTACAGCCTACTCTGGATAAAAGTGTAACACTGGTCCCACTGCTGCTTCATTTTTACACAGTTTACTATATCGCTGCTGACCTAAAGGAGCTGTTGTGTCTGTACTTTTGTCTGTTGTTTATTTCTTTGTATGTTTTGTAGAATGTGAAAATTGTTTTATATGATTATATTGTATGTTATTCACATTGACAATTTGTAAAGATTATTGTAAGGACCCCAGGAAGAATAGCTGCAGCTATGGTACAGCGAATGGGGATCCTAAAGAAAGAAAGAAAGAAAGAAAGAAAGAAAGAAAGAAGGAAAGAAAGAAAGAAAGAAAGTTTCAGCATCCATCTGTTTATTCACTCTGTGCTTTTACCAAACCAGCCTGTCCCTTTACATCTATACAATGTGATTTACAGATTAACTTCGTTTACAATATGTTGTGACACATTTAATTTTTTATCAAAAATTGAAGCTCCTGCAATTTGGATATTGCTCTTGGCTGTACAGCGATTTTAATACCATTTTGATTAATTGTCCAGTCTTATTTGGCACACAGACACAAGTAACTGTGACTGACAGGAGAAATAAGGAGGTAGGCATTTTCATTTTGGGAAGGCCCTGTTTCTTAAATTGCAGTCATTTCATCTGTTTGGCAGTAGTCACATTGAAAGCATCTAGTGCCTGATAGTATCACCAGGCTGGGAACCGTACAGCATAATGATGAGAGCGGCCGTCAGGGTTTGTGGATTACTAATGAGTCCAGAGGTTGGACCGGTGCATGTGGAACGTACCTTTCTCGTAGTTGGCCATGCTGTCTTTGAGCAGGCAGCTGAGCTGGTGGCCATTGAGATGCAGGAAACGCAGCTGGTCCCGGAGAGTGGTTTCCTCCAAGACATCGGGGATGACATGACCCACGTTGTTCTGAGATATGGGCAGGCCGAGCCCCAGGGCCAGGGTCGCAGTCAGGTCAACCTGCTCCACCACTCCAGGCTTCATCATTCCCACTGATATGACAGGGTACAAACACACAGCAGGAGACGCCATAAATACAAAACATGATGCTGAAATATTCACGACAGACTTCCAGATGTTTGTCTTTGTCTTATTTTGTTATATTGTGTTGCTGTTACACAATGAGTTCAGCTGCAGTTCAACCTGAATGTGCTTACCGTCAGGTACCTCATTTATTTTGCAAAGTTTAAATGCACCACTCTGTGTGTGCTGCAGGTTTTTTTTCCACTTGAAAAACCTGCAGTGTCAGACATAAAATGGAAAACTTTCAAAATCTCCCCAAAGCTTGAATCACTATTGTTGTAGTGAAGAGCAAATTCAAACAATATAAAGTCACATTTTATTTACTTTAAACTCCATGATGGACTCCATTTTCATATCGACTGTTGTGAAAGACTTCTCCTTTCACAATTGCTAATTCTTCTCTCACCAATGACTCTAATGACTCTAACCAGTTAAAGGTGATTTGGCAGACGGACCTTGGTGGAGAGATTGAAAGTGATAAGTGGGCAATAATTGTGGCTGATTGTGGTAAATATGTGAGAGAGGCAAGGGTTAAACTTACGCAATATAATGTAATGCATAGATGCTATTACACACCATCTAGATTGTATAGGATGAAACTATTGGGTGATGATTTATGTTGGAAATGCAGAGATAAAACTGGAACTTTCCTTCATTGTATGTGGGAATGTGTTTGAATCAGACCCTTCTGGACTCAAATTCTAAATATTTGAAGTAATTGGCTTGGAGCAGAAATCTCCTCAAACCCAGAGCTCTGCTGACTGGGGGATAAGTCTCAGTTACCCAATATAACCAAATGTAACTTTTGGGTAATTTCAGTGGGTACAACAACAGCTTGTCGAGTCATTCTAAGACATTGGAAAACATCAGAAACTGCACAGATGAAAGAATGGATCTGTGCAATGACTGAAACTGCATCCTATGAATGTATGCTCAGTAGATTAAGTGATGACAGAGACGGGGGGGTGACCCTTTGGGACACGTTTTGGGATTACATAAGTAGATAGGACTGCAAGTATGAATGTATGAGTGCATGTACAGGTGTGTGTGTGTGTGTGTGTGTGTGTGTGTGTGCATGCGTGTATATACAGATAATTATTAGTTGATATTTTTATGTATCCACTTTCTTTTGTATCTGCTGCCTGTCTTTTATTTATTTATTTTATTTTTGATCTTTTATGTTTTTGAGATAAAGATTATGTCGAGTCTGCCACCAGAGTTAATTGTTAATGATATACTACCTGTTCTTGTATGGAGAAACATATTAAGTTTGCCATGTACCAAACCTTTGAAAAGTTCAATAAAAACTTGAATTAAAGAAAAAAATAAGGTCTGAAAGATAATAATGTCCTTTTTCATTAAGAAAAAGTCTTAAACTGATATTGGTTATAGGGCTAAACAAAAGGTCATTATTTCAGACATACACTGAAACTGAAATGTTAGGCAGAATTGTTCTTTTTGTCATTCATTTTCACTGAAAAAATATTCAGATGACAATGAAGGATTTTTTGTTTCAGGTCTTTTGAGAAGAAAAGACCTAAGAACTAGACGATAACTGACAGGTATATGTTTCACTGTAAGAAAATCATTAAGTAACAGAGCAAAGTTTGTGCCACTTTGAACTGAACTCAAGTCTCAAGCACCACTGTTTAGTTATTCATTCCTCCAGTTGAGTTTTCTGTACATTTTGCTATAACAACTTACAATGATAAGAAAAAACACCTCAAACCAAAAAACTGCAGTGTATCAGTAGAGCTGTACTTGGAGTATGTCAGACAAGCACATCTTTTCTTCCATGGTGTGTGGTCTGACTGAACTGGTAACCTGCATTAGCTTGTGAATTGTTGCTGCTGTTACCTCACAGACCTTAGATTTGTAAGAAGTGAAAGTAATTTCAATGCTATCAGAAACAGAGCCACTTTCCTGCAATAATGGACAGAAACTAGTTCTCCTAAAGCACCACAGTTTGGTCTTTTCCCTCTAATCTGTGTCTCCTATTTATTATTGTAAAACAGTTTAGACTTGGAAGAAGTGAACCCTAATTGTTGTTCAATGGCAGTATCAGTACAAAGCAGCAGAGTTCCACCAGGTTGGACTGAAACTGCTGTCAAAAAAGCACCAGTTTCACCTCTCTGCATCTACACTCTGGTTATCTTACAAGTTAATATTAAGTTCTGCATCTTAGCTGATGCTGACTGCTGTTACCTATATTCACTTTCTTTAAATCTCAGAGAACGCCATAAAACGACTAAAAATACAGAAATATACTGGTGACAGGAAACAGCACAATGGCACATATCTGCAACATGTTTCTGATAAAAGTAGACATGTTCACCAATATCGGCCAGAAGAAAAAGTCCTGTTTTCTTTCTTTAACCTGATGGTAGGATTTTCATTGTCTGCCTTTTGTTTTTTTCCCTCTGGATCCTCCTTTTATTTATGTAAAGCTCACTGAATTGCCATTTTGTACGAAATACACTACATAAATAAACTTCTCTGGCTGTGAACGATTACTCATTTTTAGGGATGCACTGATACCACTTTTTTCCAGACCGAGTACAAGTACGAGTACTTACATTTGAGTACTTGCCAATACTGAGTACCGATATGAGTACTTAATAATCCCATTCCAGTTCTTAGTTCATTTTGTAAATGTGCTTTATTGTTGTTGTCATTAGTCTGACTGGAACAAAGTGCTGCTACTGACATTTAATGTGTTGGAATGAGCATTTCTCAATTAATCCACCGGGGGGGGCGCTCTGAATTAACCATACTGGACAAATACCATGAAGAAGAGTAAAGTTTTTTGAGAAGAAGAAGAAGAAAGTTAGTAATAACAAACATGGAGACAACAGAGGTAACACTAATGTGATACTAATATTGCAGCGTTTTCACTGGTAAGGTTTAAAAGCTTAGCTACAGCAGGAAGAGAAAAGAGAAATGAGCCAGAAGTTTGGTTTTCACTTCTGTTGGCGGCAGTCCGCACTGCTGGTATTCTCATTCTGTTTACGCATCCGCGAGCACCTGCTAAATGGATGGAATGTATTCAGAGGACGGACAGAACGCTGCCTCCGTATCTGTCTGTGTCTTTAACGTTACTGTCAGTCAGCGTTACTTTTATCACCGTCATTTATTTGGTTCAACCTCCACACTCTTCACACTCCCTACACATTATTCCTCCTCCTCGTACCTGCTGCACTGAACTGTGAATGTCAAACGGCCGTAAGTGGGATCGGTGCATTTGTATCGGATGTCTTTTACGAGTACGAGTGCGAGTACACACACTGAGTATCGGAGCCGATGCCAATACTCGTATCGGTATCGGTGCATCCCTACTCATTTTACACAATAAGGGCCTGATTTACTAAAGGTTTGTGCGTGTAACTTGACTGCACACGCAAAAACACATTGAAGCTTATCCACTAACAGGGCGAACCGAGGTTTGCACCTCTCAAATGGTCAAAATAGCTCGCACAGCCCATTTAGCGTGTTTGCCTTGATGAATATGCAATATGGGCGTTTCTGCCAGAATGCGCAAATTTATTGGGAGGAGTAAATGCAAATATTTATTTATCGCGTGCAATGTGATTTACCAAACCTGAAACTGACTGTGGTGGCTGATTTTGCGTCTATATTTAGCGCGTCTGAAAGGCAGGTTTGAACTGGCACAGCTTCACCATAAACTGGCTGCAGGTGTTGTGGCGAGGAGGCGCATAGGCACAACCAAAGGCAACGCAGAGAACTAATCTGATCTGCTCGCATCAACATTTTTGGAATGAAGGGAGAAATAAAAATAATTTGAGACATTTGGACCCCCACTTTATGGGCCTGCCCCCCATGCCTGGTTCCACCAGTGGCACATCACCATTAGGCCAGGACCAGGCTCCTGAGAGACAACTCACTCGCAATCGAGTGATGGGGAGACCGAATGAGACGGGTTCTAGCGCTGCACAACACACACACATACAAACACACACACAGACACACAAACAGTGCTGTCAATTGTGTTGTGACTGGACTCCTGAACTAGCTATATAAGTGGATGTTTTTTTTTTTGTTTTTTTATCATGCCCACAGACTTAAAAGTTTTCATTCACCATACAGAGCGACATAAAGAGAGAAGGTATTTATTTCACTAATAATACACTTCATCACTGATAAACAACAACAGAGAAATACCTATTCACCCCTCTGTGTGGAAAAAGAACAACTTCATATTTATGAGTGTTGGCATATCCCAGAACAGTTTTTACAGCCCACTGTCTCCATGACGACAACCAGTAGCGTACACAAAATCCTCATTTAAATAGGGCGGTCTCCAAGACTTTGCACCTGTTGTCATTTGCACAGGCAATCTCAGTTGATCACCTGTGACACGCAAATCAACAGCACGTGCATTTTTTAGTGTGAGCAAGCACATTTGCGCCCGTTATTTGCGATCTTAGTAAATCAGGCCCAAAGAGTTCATCTCAAACATTTCCACTGCTATTTAAAAAAAATCTGAATATTACTTTCCTTTTTCTTACTAAAGTTCTGTCCTGACGGTGAAATAACAGTAAGACAGATCTGTGCTATTCTGAGGTCAGTGATTGCTGCAGATACTGGATACATCCATATTCTGTGTTGTTGGAACATCAGATTCTAAACAAAGCTTCTCTCCAGAAGCTCTTCGCCTCCCCTCCTTTCCCCTCAGGGCTGTCAAACTGCGGTCACAGGAAATTGGGGCATGTGTTGACTATATAAGACACTAAACCCCTCATTTCATTTAATGTGTGTATAATTTACACATCAAATATAGATGGGTGATTAAAATCTTTAATCAACAATGCAGCTTTAGTCTGAATTTAAACATGGAACATCGAAGCATTACCAAAAAAAAAAACCCCAAAACTCAATTATTTCAGTCTTAATGCCAGCAGGGATGAAGACGGATGTTAGAACATGCAAATTAACAAAAATAGGAAGCAAAAAAAAAACAAACAAGAAACAAATGAAAGCATCATTTTTCATTTCATGTCATTTTATGTTGACATGTAGCTTCCTGTGGAGAGCCTGTTCAAGAGCACAAACTGAGTGGGAGTCATTTCCCTCACTGTGTTTGAGAGAAGTTTTCAGCTGGCAATAAGGAAATATGCTGGTGTACAACATATCCAGAAATTAACTTCAGTCGGCTTTGTCTGTACTGGAACAATTCAAGTCACATGTGAGAAGAAGTAGTGGGGGGCTGTGGACTGCAGACTGGGAAAAAGCCCAGAGCTATGAAGCTAATTTGGTAATTGGACACAATGAAATTAGCCGGGAATTATCCATTTTTATGTGAAATAGAGACAGATTTGCGACAAGAAGACGATTTTGGCATATAAAGCCCATGGCTATTCACGATAATACCATAAATCTACTAAGTATATCAGGCTTTTGTTCAAATCTGTTCGCTGGCAAGAAGGACTAAAATTGTTCAAGTCATAGTCTCAGTAGCTATACTTACTCTAATCCAGGGGTGTCAAACTCATCTTCTTTCAGGGGCCACATTCAGCCCGATTTGATCTCCAGTGGGCCGGACCAGTAAAATAATAACATAACAACCTAGAAATAATGACAACTCCAAATTTTTGTCTTTGTTTTAGTGCAAAAAAACACCATTAAACAAGTTGTCAGAGAACACAAACCTCCGCCAAGCACTCCAAACGGTGTGCATGTGTGGATCGACTATTTCTGTTTAAATTCAACAGTTTCCAGGTTGTTCCATTCAGCAGAACAAGTTGAAGCTTGGTACCAGTCATGTGTCTGTCAAATTATATTCAATTCCAATCAATATTTGTTGAGTTAGAATGAAAAATGTGTGGTAAATGGGATTTTCAATGTTAAATGTAAATGTCCACAGAGTCCACATTCCACAGTGGACGTGGACAATTTAGTGCCAGATACAAGATATTGTACTAAGCTACAGGTGGATCAAATTGGAGGCTGATCAGAGTCGTTCTGAATTTTTTATGAATTTTTGAAAATTGGTCAATGATGGGAGATAGGAAAATTGTAGATGTTGTGACCTTGCTGTGACCTTGAACTTTGGCCTACTGGGACCAAAATTCAACGGGTTGGTCCCAGGGCCTAGGCCTATCTGTGGGTACAACTTGGCAAAGATGGTTGGAATAGTTTTCCCGTAAAGTTGCTAACAAACAAACAAACACACACACAAAGCAAAGTGATCACAATACCTCCTAGAGGAGATAATTATCCAAATACTTTCATAAACTATCCAAACAAAAAAGATGTGAATAACCTGGAAAAAATGAAATTTCTTATGAAAAATAAGTGCAATTTTAACAATATTCTGCCTCCACTTATCATTTCTACATGTGCATTATGGATCAGATCTACAAAGACAGTAAACACTGAGGAACAGGCAGAAAAGAGTTCAAATTGTGCTTAATTTTCTTTAGACATTTCAGGTTGTTCATATTAGCTGAGGTTATTCACATTTTATTGTTACAGGATAGTTTGTAAATGTAAATATTTTCATAATTTAATGTTATTTTTTGCACTAAAACAAAGACAAAAATTTTAAGTTGTCATTATTTATAGGCATTATGTGTTTTGTTTTGTTTTTTTCACATCAAAACGAAAAGAAAACATGAAGTCATTATTTTTTGTAGGTTATTATGTTATTATTTGACTGTAGATCATATTGGTCTGTATATGAAACCGGAACTGAAATGAGTTCCACAGCCTTGACTGTGGAATTTTTGCACAAATTCATCCCATGGGCCGAATTCGAACCTTTGTTGGACTGCATTAGGCCCCCGGGCCGCATGTTTCAGACCCCCTGCTCTAATCACTGAGGCAAACACACTTGGAATTCTTTGTATTGTTTTGGAAGTGTGGCGGTGGGTGGACATCGCAGAGCAGAGCGACTTACGTTCTGTCGGAGCAGATGTGTCACAACTCACTTAAAGGTTACATCCACTGAATGCTGATTCACAGAGGATGACTTACACTGATGATGAGACATTACAGTATTAGCTCTCAAACACCAACACCACGACTCGTCACTTCCATCCAATCCTACTACTATAATTAAGCCCTCAAGTCCCTCCACGCTTAGTTACTGTTGCTATGGCTGTCAAGCTTTCACACCTGCCATGTCACTCCACTGACAAACAATCCATAGGAAGTGATAGCATATGTTTGTCAATAACAACTCTGAAATACCACAGACATGCAGACAGAAATGACTACAGTATGGGTTCTTCTATGAAACTGGGTTTATTTTGGTATCTGGCATTTTTCCATCTTTTTAGACCAAAAAATAAAAACAAAATTTAGACATATTTTCCCCCAGGATGGACTTAATGATGACCTCAGATAAATGCAAAAAAAATTATACTCTTGCTCAGAGTCATCCCATAATTAATGAATTTTTAATAAAATATTGGGGCCCAAAACAGGACCCAAATATGGACATTAAAGCTACCTAGGGGTCAGTGCATTTTATCTGGACCACATGGCTGTAAATGGTCTTCTATAGACTATAAATAAAGAAACTGTGTTAAATGTGTCAATCCTAGTGGTTTTTCTAACGTCACATGTGGGTTTTTCATCAATCTCAGTCTCATTCCAGGTTTGGTGTGGAACCCATCGTGTCCACTGGTGTTACATACAGAACCTGAACATTTAAACACATAAATTGCAAAGGATTTTGCAACAGCGGTCATTTTTGTGAAACACTCTGCCTTGGATATTAGATAGATAGCTAGATAGATAGCTAGATAGCTAGATAGCTAGATAGATAGATAGATAGATAGATAGATAGATAGATAGATAGACAGACAGACAGACAGACAGACAGACAGACAGACAGACAGACAGACAGATTTACTTTATTAATCCCTACTTAATTAATTCAATTCCCAAAATGTACCTGTGACAGAATAAAGACATAATCAAAAAAATAGTAGCATGTCATTTTTGTGTCTTTTTTACCGTGTTACATACAGATTTTTGTATTAAATATAATGTCAAATAATATAAAAATGTGTTTTATCTGAAAAACGGTTTCTCCCTTTATCTCAGTAAATATTTATTTTTAAAACAGAGCCAAAGTGCTTCCAAACCTGCTTCATAACATTAGTCTACATCTGGTTTGAATTTTTAGCCCCCATGTCCTGTTTTTAGGACCAGTTTTATAGAAGCACCCATATGTATTTGAGTCACTTTCATAATATAGTGTTAATTTGTTCAACAAAATTTCCAATTGTTCCAAGATAATCTTATCTTATCTTATTTTAACGCACAATCCTACACAGTCCTGACAACAGAAATACAGAGGAAAAATAATTCAAATTCTTGTTTTTGAGGTTGGACAAAGAACACAAAAACACTAGCTAGTTTGAAGAACTAATTCTTGGTTGTTTGCTTCTAACTGGGCAGCGTCGTGGTCTGTCTGTGCTGTCGTCTCCACATTGATGAAGACCTGCGGTTGTTTCCGAGCCTCTTCAATGGCAGCTAACTGCTCCTACCGTGCTAATGCTAGGTGCTGTGAGGACGTTAGGGTGAGTAAAATGTAAGGACCAAAACTCTTTGGTGAGATAAGAAAGCGAGTTAACCTTTGACCTTTTAATTGCGTTAAGATAACTAAATTAGCATCTATTCTTGAAAAATTAAAAACATTTCTGTTTATCAGCGCCTTATGAGTCCCACAAATTTGTCTCATACATAATTTCTATGAGGGCCAGAAGTTTCTCCTCTGTAAAACTGGCAATATTTTGTACATTTTTTTCTGCTATTCCACTACACATCTAAGTAACGGAGGAATAAGTTAAAGATGGACCAGATCACTTACTCCCAAATAGGGATGTAACGATATGAAAATTTCATTTCACGGTTCTTGAGACCAAAATTATCATGGTTATCATGGTTATCATTATTATCGTGGTATTATTGAAATTGTGCTCAAAATGTTCAAAAAGTACTCATACACACACTGAAATAACTTAACCAAGTTGTATAAAAAAAAACAAAAAAAACAAATAAAATAATTGGCACAATGCACTTTCTGTTGCAGAAACATTCAAATATTAACCCTTAGTGGTCTGAGCCTATTTTGTCCGTTTTTCAGTCCTTCTGATTTTGCCTTTATATACTACATAAACAAATGTTTACTATACCCATGTTTGGGATCTTTTTTTTCAGCACAACTTCATCTATATCAGCTGTCTATTATTTTTTTCACTTTAACCTACTATATCAACACAAAAGGCCAGAAAACACACACAAAAAAAAATATATATATATAAAATCCGATTTGAAAAATTTATATAATTTATTGCATAAATAACACAAAGATGCTTAACAAAACTTTTCAAAGACTTTAAAAGTGAATATTGGTTCCAAATATTAGGTATATACAATTAAAATTGTAATAAATTAAAACTATACTCAAATATTTGATATAAAAGCACAGCTTTACATAGGGTTTTTTCCCCTAAAAATGCGGTAATCAAACACAGTTATCATGATAATTAGAATTTAAACAGTAATACTAACCGTCTGCAATTGTACCGCGATTTATCATTATACCGGTAATCGTTACATCCCTACTCCCAAATGAAACGCATAAGACTGAAATGACCAGTGTTGTTTAGTAACAAAGTAATACCTCACTACTGTACTCAAGTATGTTTTTGGGAGAATCTGTACTTTATTTAGTATCTTTTATTCTGTTTACTTTCCGTTTTACTTCACTGCATTTCCATACTCAGTTGCATACTTCTACCCCCATACATTTTTAATTCACAGTATCTTTATTCATTACATAAAATAAATTACAGGATATTTGATGTTTTCATCTTTGAGATTACCGGTGATTGCAAAAAAGTTAGGAGTCTGAATTGTCATCGGGCCTAATCATGTGATGCACAAGTGCAAACGACATCCACACTCAACCTGTCAGTGATCTGCTGATGTGAGCAGCAGCAGTTAGCAACAGTCTGGTAAGCAGCAGCACGTCATGTGAAAGGGTGGCAGCGAAGGAGGAAAGGAGGTTAGGGAGAGAGGGAGAAAAGAGAGGTTAAGAGGAACAAACATGAGAGAAGAGGAGTTGAATGAAGCTCTGCCATAAACAGGTTGGTTTTATAGAAACTGTTCAGACTTTGCATTCCATGTTTACAAAGTATAATGCTGGCTCCATGTTCTGAGGTGTCGTACAAGCTTCATAGTTTTCAAAATTCGGACATTTCTACTCCCAGCAGTGTCCTCCTCCTGTTTAGGATTTTGAAACCTTGTTTTTGAAGTGTGTGATGTAGGTATCATTTTCAGTATTTGGACTGTAAGACCAGATAAGTTGAGTTTACTTAAAAAATCTCAGGTATCTCGTTGCCTTAATGAAAACTTGAGTGTATTAAACTTAAATGCTTGATTTGAATGGAATTGCTATTTTAAGTACAACACAATAAATGCCAAGTTAATTTAATTTAAAATTTGTTGCAATGTCTATTGTTTTGTATAAACATTAGACTTAATATCATCAGTTCATTGGACTCAATTCGAAGTTGATTTAAATTAAAATCTTTTGCAATATAAATGGCTTTGTATAATTATTCAACTTAATATATTGTAGCGTGGATGAAAATTGGGCAGGAAGTAAGCTCAATGTAATTTACCAATACAGGAAGTGCTTTTAATTTGTCAAGACATTAAGATTTCCATTGTACTAAAACAATCTTAGATGAACAGTAAATCCATAGTTCTTCCTCTGGCTCTGACTCATGGTGCAGCTGTACAAAAATACAAAAACAAACACAAAAAGGCCAATAAACACTGACATACACACATTAAGTCCAAATGAACACTAACACCACAACCCCACTGAACCCCTGCACAGAAAAAGAACACTTTTACAACAACATGAACAATACCCACAATGCAATGCACAGATAAAAAGGTGTGGTCAGGACTAAAACTGAGTGATTTAAATCCATTCAACTTAAACTTTTTCGTACTTTCGACTATGTCTACAAATTAGTAGAATATACTTAACATTTTATAGTAATGTCATAAAACTGAAATCATTTATGTACATTGTAATCAAAGCATTTTAGTAAATACAAAGTCCGGGCTTACAGTGTGGACTGTTTATCTTTTACTTCACCCTGTTTTAAAATCCTGGATAAACTTTATAATATTCAAAATTCTGATGCCTTTGGTTGTTCTTAACTTTTATGTGTACTTTTACTTTTATTACTTGAGTACATTTAATTATACATTACTTGACATATTTAAATACAGTAAATACTGGATACTTAAAGACTTTAACTTGAGTAGTATTTCAGTTGGTGACTTGAACTTCTACCAGAGTCATTTTTGGTACCTGTACTTCTATTCAAGTATGACTTTCCAGCACTTTATGCAACACTGGAAATGACACCTGAGAAAAAAAAAAACAAAAACCTGGCATAGTACAAGTCTGTGGGGGCCAGGGCATTTGGGAGCATCATGTAGTGGCCATCTGTGGTATTACACCTTTAGGACGCTTCTGCTTTGGCCTCATTTTAGAGCCGTATTTGGTTATTAGAAAGCTGTGCTCAAGGTACAGTATTAACTTTGAATATGTTCCAATAGTGCTTAATTACCTCCGCCAAGGAGGTTATGTTTTTGCTGGCGTTGGTTTGTCTGTCTGTCTGTCTGTCTGTCTGTCTGTCTGTCTGTCTGTGTGTGTGCAAGATAACTCAAAAAGTTATGGACGGATTCGGAAGAAAATTTCAGGAAATGTTGATACTGGCACAAGGAACAAATGATTACATTTTGGTGGTGATCGAGGTGGGGGGGGGGCACTGATCTGCCTTGGCGGAGGTCTGCACTCTCCAAGTGCTTTTGTAGTTCTATATTAAATTGTATTCTAAATATGACAGCCTCGCTAAGTGCTGCTTTCATGTTTAGTCTGATAAATATAGTATACAATTTTTGTAAAGATTTAGAATTATGTTTTGTCTTGAGTTCTTCCAATTAAGGTCATAAATATTACAGAACCCTGAAACACTAGACCAACACTAGCTCAGGACATGCTTAGAGACCAGGTTTAGAGGAGATAAGAACATAAAACTATATTACAAATTGAAAGGAGAGCTGTTAATGGATTCTTAAATTAATTGTCTGTTATATAGCTCTTAATCAGCAACTATGACTTTGTTTGATAATTGGTTACAGCACATTTTCAAGGAAAAAAAAAACTGA
Organism: Sphaeramia orbicularis; assembly: GCF_902148855.1. Taxonomy (NCBI): domain Eukaryota; kingdom Metazoa; phylum Chordata; class Actinopteri; order Kurtiformes; family Apogonidae; genus Sphaeramia; species Sphaeramia orbicularis. The sequence goes on from NC_043966.1 coordinate 51,829,440, forward strand.
ATATATTCTCATTCCAGCTCCTAAAATGTGAATATTGTCTGATTTCTTTCTTCCTCTATAGTGACAAACTGAAAACCTGATGAGAGTTTACTTTCAAAGCTATAGCTATAGACAGAAGTCTGAAACCTTTTTTCTAGTTTTAATAGCACAGCATTTCAAAAAGAAAACCGTAGGCTTAAACTGATCTCTGTATGACGCATGTATCCAGCATGGGCCATACTTGTCAGTTCATTAGTATCTCTCTGATGTCTGCGGGCTGAAATTTCTCCATAAATGTTTCGAAACAGTGTTGCATCAGTTCCTTGTATGGTTTCACCGTTGTTGCAGAAGGTCTGGAGGCTAGAAGTGATCACCTTTTCCATTGTCTCTTACTGACACACCTTGGTTTCAACTGAAACATAATGCAACATAGATCCTCACAGAACGCAACAAAGGGACAGTTAGACACTGAGGTAAACAATGTGTAGATCCTTAAACATGCGCTGCTTAATTTAACCCAGTGGTTCCCAACCTTTTTTGGCTCATGATCCCATTTTAACATCACAAATTTCTGGTGACCCCAGACATTCAAAACAGAGACATTTTTTTGGGATAATATTAATTTGTTTTTGATCATGTAATAGTTTGTTATACTATGTTGCAAATAAACGTTACTGTTAGACAACATTTAGACTATATAATGTAAATTTTTATTAGTAAGTTTTAATTTTTGAATTTTTTTTTATAAATTATTAGAAATTTCAGGTGACCCCAGACATTAAAAACAGAGACATTTTATTTGGTAAAATTAATTGGTTTTTGATCATGTACTAGTTTGCTATAATATGTTGCAAATAAACATTAATTTTAGGCAGTATTTAGGGTATATAATGTAAATTTTTATCCGTAAGTTTTAATTTTGTATCAATTGCCAGACATTTCAGGGGACCCCATTTGAATTCCAGGTGACCCCACGTGGGGTCCCGACCCCAAAGTTTAAAATCACTGATTTAACCCTTTAGTGGTCTCAGCCTATTTTGGCCGTTTTTCAGTACTTTTGATTTTGCCTTTATATACAATATAAAGAAATGTTTACTATACCCATGTTTGGTATCTTTTTTTCAGCACGACTTCATCTATCTCACCTGCCAATTATTTCTCCACTTTAACCTACTATATCAACACAAAAGGCCAAAAAACACACAAAAATGATAAAATCTGATAGAAAAATTTACATTATTTACTGCATAAATAACACAAAGATCCTTAACAAACCTTTTTAAAGACTTTAAAAGTGAAAATTGGCTCCAAATATTAGGTATATAAAATCAAAATTGTAATAAATGAAAACTATCCTCAAATATTTAAGGTCGTGTCCCCCCCCCCGGTCCTCCCAGTTTTTCACATCCGGTTCAGGGGGGGGTCATTCTCACCATTCTTCTAGTTTTGTCCATTTTGAAAAAGGACAAAAAATGACGAAGACATGGTAAGAAATGTAAACCCCCCCTCTCTCATTTTCATACTTTTACTCACGTTTGTTTGCTCTGAGTTCAAAGTTCAAACCATCATATCTCCAGTTGTATTTGCTCTATCAACATCAAATGTGTCTCAAGTCTGCACTTTTGACTGCAGTTGTCCCTCACAGAACGCGACAAAGGGCAAAGTTAGACGCTGAGGTAAACAATGATTGTGTAGATTCTTAAACATGCGCTGCTTAATTTAACCCTTTAGTGGTCTGAGCCTATTTTGGCCATTTTTCAGTGCTTCTGATTTTGCCTTTATATACAATATACAGAAATGTTTACTATACCCATGTTTGTTTGTTTGTTTTTTTCAGCACAACTTCATCTATCTCATCTGCCAATTATTTTTTCACTTTAACCTATTATATCAACACAAAAGGCCAAAAAACACAAAAATGATCAAATCCAATAGAAAAAATGTACATAATTTATCACATAAATAACACAAAGATCCTTAATGAACCTTTTCAAAGACTTTAAAAGTGAATATTGGCTCCAAAAATTTTGGTCTATAAAATCAAAATTGTAATAAATGAAAACTATCCTCAAATATTTAACATTAAAGCATATCTTTACATAGCCCCCCCCGGTTTCCGTATCCAGTTCAGGTGGGGGTCAGATTAGAATCCACAGATTCTTTGAAAAAGGACAAAAAAAGATGAAGATATGGTAAGAAATGTAACCCCACCCGTTTTCATACTTTTACTCACATTTGTTTGCTCTGAGTTCAAACCATCATATCTCCGGTTGTATTTGCTCTATCAACATCAAATGTGTTTCAAGTCTGCACTTTCGAATGCAGTTGTCCCTAGTGGTCTACGTGACCAACGACGTGTTGAAAATGTCATGCGATTGAGTCACAGGGCCGTGACCGTGGACCCCTAAGGGTTAAGTGGCTTTGCCTGTCAGGGTCCTCCAAGCAATGTTGACAACATGGTCTGCCAGTCTGCGGTAAGAAAAGAAGCTCAAATAATGCATTCAGATTAGAGAGTGAAGCTGTGGTATGGCCCCAGTAATGAACTCCGGTCCAAACCTCCTTGGCAACAAGAAGAATCCTGGACTAATGAAAACAACACGCAGCAGAGCTTTCTAATGACCCACCAGTCTCACTATGCTCAAAAAGAACCAGTTATGATGATGGCCACTGATTGGCGCTACCAAGTAGTGCGTTTAAAGGAGCGCATTATAATGTCAACGTAAGGGTCAGATGAGTCTATAGGTTAGAGCACTATTAGTTTGTCATTTCTAATTAGATATTTTGTATTTTCTGTGCATGGCCTTCATATGTAAAGGCGCTCCGTAACTACCTGTGGGACTCAGGACATTTATACTAAATATTGTTCAGTCATCTGTACATTAACTCTTTCAATGCCATGGGTCGATTAAATCGGCTTTACGAATATAACCTTTACAGTGCCACGGGCCGATCAGATCGGCTTTGGAGAACACGCCATATTTGTGTACAAACAAACCATCCACCCCCATTTCTTTCTCACATTTTGATGACGTTCTTTCAAATCTTCTTGCAAATTACGATCAATAATGAATCGGCTGCGCCCGGTGCGTTTTGAATCTAAGTAGCAATCGGTCGGATGTTACCGAGCGGTTTTTGACCAAGGAAGAGCTCGCGTTTCGTTTTCTGCTTGGGAAATTTTATGAATGAATTTATGAATGAAATCATATGCAAATTAGATGGCCATTTTGTAGTAATATCGTAAACACAGCGATCTGTCAAAACAGTCCCATCTGCTAGAAAATGAGTTCTGATGACGATTCAGACTTCGATTATAAAAACAACGCGAAATACTGAAAAACGGCCAAATTCTGTGGCACTTTTAAGGCTTATTAGCCCCTTAACTGTCTGGCACCGAAAGAGTTAACAGTCACCCCACATGTTCTATATGTATGTTTGAATGTTCAATGTTCATTTATGGCAAACACTGTACTGTACTTTACGGCGTGTTTTTGAACGCCTCACAGTATTCCCTGAGGTGCTGTGAACGTGACCTCGCTGTAACACCACAGCAGAGGCACGGTGAAGCAGAAGAGGAGCAGGTTCACTGGATTTTACCAACTTGAGTTAAAAAACAAAAACCTTTTTGCTATAAAGGAACCCGTGGACTGGCTGCAACAAACCGAAAACCGAAAGTGAAACTGAACATGCTTCTAATGTTAAACCCGGCCTCTGTGCCTCTGTTATACTCTGTGCTGTCGTATTTTGGGTTTTTTTGCAGCGGTGCCGTGAATTCGGCCCTGTTGGATGTACTGTATATAGAGCAAACCCTGCACATTGGTTCTGCTTGTGTCTGGTTCCACAGTGTTGGCCATCTTCACATAGCCTACGTGTATTGGTTCTGTACACCTCTGTATTATATCGAAGGCCCCAAACTAGGGATGTAAACAATTAATCGACTATCAATTAATTGCCGATAAGAATTTGAGAATCTCCACTGAGATCTCGCTCCATCATGTCAGTGATGCAAAGTCAGAAACTCCCATTTCTTCAAAACTGCCCCTCCTCAGATCCATTTATTTGATTGAATTTCTCTGTTGAATTTCTTTAGTTCTACTCCATAAATTTCATTGTCTGTTCTGTATCCAATGGTTCAATAAATCAGTCATTAAGGAATATGACATGCTTTTTTCATGAAGAATACAAACAATATTTAGCTTTATTCTTATCGACCCTATTGACAGAGAAAGTCAGGTTCCCAGGAAAATCGTTGCTTATCAATTAATTGTTAATCGATCGATAAGGTCAACCAACTAATGATTAATGGATTAATCGATAATTTGCATCCCTACCCCGAACCCAAACAGTTCGGTACATACAAGTGCACCGTTACACCCCTAACCAACAGGGACCATGATCTAATGTAAGTAAAACACTGACTATGGAAAAATACACCAATTTCTACATTTTTTGAAATGAACAAATGTCCCCTCTAAACCCTCATAGACTCACTAAAGAAAGAAGGAAGAGTAAACAAGCATACAGGCTCCATCGATGATGGTTTGAACTCAGACATAAACAGCAGATTATAAAGCATTTTAAGAAGCATGAGAATAAGACAGAGAAAGAGAAGAATAAGGAAGAAGGATAAAGAAGAAGAATCTGTGTTAGGATCAGTTGTTTCACTGATCAGTTTTGATAGGCTCTTCAGCTCCTGCTCATACTGCAAGTGAATTCCACTAATCAGATTAGTATCTCACTTTGAAGACTCCATGAAGTGGCTAATGAGGCGCTATTTGCTTTTGTACATTTAAAGAGGCAGGGAGGAACTAAGTACAAATACTTGACCTAGGTGGAGTTTTTAGGTATTTTTGTGTCATTCTGCAGCACTGTGGGGTTTTATTAGTTTCAATCTACACAGATGGGATGAGATTTTCTCATGTTGTATCCAATAATGAATATCACACACAACAAATGTAACAATAGAGGGTATGCACATGATGTCACTGCTGGCAGAAGTCACCACAGTTCCACCCACTGAGTGGCAGCATTCGCTTCAATCCTGTCTAAACTGAAGAACAATATTTAATAAAAAATGGGGCAGAGCTGTTGTGAGATTGATTGTATGAACAGGTTCTTAAAGCAGTGGGAGCTATCATTTTACAGACACCGAAAGACAAAGAAAAGAGAAGGAGATGAATCCACAAATCCAGGAAACCAAACCTAGATCTGTGGATCCTGTTTGGTGTCAGCTAACATTCATTTCTGCTGAATTTTTGGGTCCAATCAGACCTGAAATGACCTATTGTTTTGGCTAACGTTCCTTCTTAGTGCAGCTCTTGGTTTCATGGTCAGATCTTTCCTGGTTTTTGTCTTCATTTTGTGATTCTGAACCTTGTGCTCCTACATGATTAGTAAACTAACTGAAACTGAGGCCAACCTAGTTTTTTCAAATACGGGGGAACTGGAGAATAAAGCTACGACGGAGTATTAGGACCACAAGAGAAAAAAAAAAACACTTGTCACTATGAGTATAAAGTCATAAAATATCAATATAAAACCTGTAATTTTATGAGAATAAAGTCGAATACAAAAAGAATCACAATGTTATGAGAATAAAGTTGTAGTTATAAAAAAACCTCATAATTTAACAAAAATGTCATTCGTTTATGAGATTAAAGTCGTCATATTCCGACAATAAGCCATAATATTACAAGAATAATGTTGTAATTTAAAAACAGGTGGTCTAAATCTCCTAATTTCCCAGAATGCAGTGGTGCCCTGCTGGTCCACAGCAGTAGTATCTGTGTTGGATAAAGGACTGGATCTGAACTAGACTCAGTAAATCTCCTCAGTCCCAGTAGATCATGCATATATTCACTGGGGTCAGTCCACGGTCTACTGGAAATGACCTTTGGATCAGCTGGTTCTGGGCCCTAGTTTTGGAGCCTTTGGATTAGCTGGTTCTGGGCCCTAGTTTTGGAGCCTTTGGATCAGCTGGTTCTGGGCCCTAGTTTTGGACCCTGGTTGTCAGCGATGATGAAACCATGTATATTAGTTTCAGGTCCAAATAGCGCTGATCCCCTCCACCCTGGATCAGGTCTGGATCCTCCATTTGTGTCCACATGTCAGTGTTCATGGACCACTTGTTCTTTGGTAGCTCGTACAGATCCATGTCCAGTCCAATTGTCCATGTAATTTCATATTTCACATTTTCCCGCTCTGGCTGTATTTACTGCTATATTCTGTCATGTTGAGCAGGTTGGTTTTGCCACTCTGTCTGATTTAGAGGGGCGTGGCCTGGGGGGGAAGTGACGTATGTGCATACCCTCTACATGGAAACAACACAAGTCAAAACACAATGTAAAACAATAAAATAAGTATGTGCAATCTCTGATTACTCTGATTGGTACACTTCCTCTGTGGAGAAATGACCCATAATGATCCGGCTACAAACCATAACTGATATCCAACTTGTAGACTTTCCTCAAAACAAATGCTTTGCAAAAACTTTGCAAAAACCTGACTTTTATCACACATAACTCTAGAATTACTAGTGAACATGATCCAAACTAATATTTTAACCCTAGAAAGACACACAATAATATAAACAAACTAACAGATGAAGGCAGACACATACATCTTCTGTGTTCTGGAAAGTACTGTTGTACTGTTTTTCTTCAATGGAGTCTGGAGGCTTTGTAGAAATCTCCAGGGCTGCAGTTGAGATTAGCTCAAGGCTGTCCAAAGGCAAAGTAAAGTGTGGAGTGTATACTGATAGTGAAAAGCTCTGAGGTTTTTTTTTCTACTTTGGTATTGGACTCCAACACCACAAGATTTTGATCAAATGCCAACCCCATCTACTGAGTTTAGGAACTAATGTTTCTTAATCTTACAAATCATCGCTTTTAACATCCTTATCTGGAGTCCTGTGTTCCTGATACATAACAGAAAGCACCACAAATTAGAAAATAGCTCTGCTGGTACAGGTTCTATTTCCCTGAAGAGACCCGCAGACAATGGCAGTGATTTGTTCTTTCAGTAATCTGTAAAAGTTTATCATTCAAAGGCCTAAATTCCAACAAGTAGTCAAGACATTTAAGTTGTTTGCAGCTCAGGAGGAGCAACAGAGCGCTGGTAAAAATAAATAAATAAATAAATGAATTTAAAAAAAAACCTATTAATTCAGTAGCAACAACTCGACTGAACTGTAAATGATTAATTATCACGAAGGGTCTATAAATAAAAAAAAATCTATGTAAAAGAAGGTCTCAAAAATAGACTTTGTGGAGAAGAAGCAATTATCAGAATCACACGTTCGCACATTCATCACCACAAAAAAGTAAAGTTCTGCTCAGGGGCTTCTATTTGCAGGAGATGACATAGGAAGATAAATGGAAAGTTAAGTACGAGCATGAAAGAAAACGTTGCCCTACAAGTTCAGCCTTCAGTGATTCATACATTTTAGTTCTAAACAAACTACATCACCTCCAGCGCGGAAGACACAGACCACTTCAACTAATTGCAGTTTTTCAGTGTGGCAGTTGACAGAGTATTATTGTGACTGGGATACAGTGACTAGCGCTGTGAATTGGCAAGAATCTGGCAATACGATACAAATCACAATACTAGGATCACAATACAATATATCACAATATATCATGATACTGTTAAAAAGGCAAGTTTTTGTTTGTTTCTTTTTTTTTTTTTAATAATTATTTCCTTGAAGAATTGAATTATAGCAGAAATCTGCACAAATACTAAACACGTTTTTATTTGATCACAACAGGAATTAATGCTATATCATAAAATGTTCCTGTGTTCAAAGTGAAATTATGTTTTACAGACATTACAGTTCAAGATCCTGTTCAAATGTTCATATTCTATTAGTTCATAACTAACATCATGACATTATTTTTGTGCAATCCCAACAAGGGAACTAACATTATTTAATAAAAGAGTGTTAAATAATAATACATAAAAAAAAAAAAAAAACTAAAATGAACCTCCACAATATCTGTATTTGAATAAATACCTAAAAATATTGATACAGTACTTTTTAATATCGATACAGTATTGTGAAATGAAATATTCCGATATATTGCGGAACCGATATTTTCTTACACCCCTAACAGTGGCATAACATCTCTCTAATATCTAATGTGAAGTCACAAACATATCCCCTCACACTTGATTAAACACTACAACCACCGTCAGACATGAGCACTGCTTATATCCAGCTGAGGAAGACGTGGACATAAAACATGTCAGTGTTTTACAGTTGATGAGTTATTCAACAAAATGCATTTACATTTATCTTAGTGCTCCCAGGTGGTTCACATGTTGCTAAATTGCAAAAAGGAGTCTGTGAATATTTGTCTCAAACATTATTGCAAATTTGATGAAAAAAAAAAGTCAATGCCTTCCCAGTTATAATCTGGGAACAAAATAACAGACAAATTGATGGATTGACAAAAAGACCCAATACAAGCATTACATAAAAAGTGATTAAGTTTCTGTGACACAACTCACTTTTGTGAAACCTCAAGTGAAAACACTGAGCACATCCCAGTGTATCTGAAAACAGTAAAGTCAACTATGTCATCTTTAAAAACATTAATTTGGACTACATGGTCTAACTAGCAGGCTGACTGACCAAACATAAATTAGTGTAATACCAAATTATTAGCAAAAGTAACTAACTAATAGTAAATCAACCAATTCCATTATTATCTTTCACAATTAAAGCCCTAAAAACATACACTGTGGACTTTGTCACTCACAGCATTTAACTAAGAAATACTGTGATGCAGCAGTTTATATTTGTACTCACTTAACATTTACTAATATTTGTTCATATTATTTTGTTCTAGCTACAGGTAATGTTAAACGATAATCTTAACTATAATAATAACAATAACTTAAAAATAATGACTTAATGTTAATAACTTTAATAATTTAACAAGAATAATTTAGAGTAACCTAATAATCTATACTTGACAAAGAGGGACATGGCACCATTTTATTTAGTTAGGCTACTTTAGAGTTGTTAGTTTGCTTAGTTCTTTAGATTTGCTTATTTCTATTTATCTAGACTCCCTTTTTTATATTTTTTTAGACTTGTTGCAGTTTGTTAGATATGCTTAGTTATATTTATATAGGCTTCTTATTTAAAGTTAAATTGTTATAGCTTTTTTGCTTAGATTGTAGCTGCTCAGCGAAGGGGTACCTGCAAAATAAGAATTTCATTGTACGATGTAACCGTCTGGTTCTCTGTGCATATGACAAATACATTTATTCTATTCTATTCTATTCTATTCTATTCTATTCTATTCTATTCTATTCATTGACAGGTGACTAAATGAAACTGTTTGCTACCGTGAATACATTTCCATGAATTTGAACATTATTATACCATTTGATATAACTAAATAAGTACAAACACAAAATATAGGTATATATGTACATAAAAATACACAAAAAAGACTCAAAATAGATTCTAACCAACGTTAGAGACCCTTGTAAGGAAAAATGTATTATTCAATAAACTGAAGCTTCAGTTGTCTGAGTCAGCAGCCGGGTCAGCTGTCAATCAAAGCCCACAAAGCAAACACAAACAACATCATGAGTCACTGAAAGCAATCATGTTGTTAAGCATACAGACAAATGCTTACTGTACGGTAAGTTACCTACATCTGTTTTCTATAGCAGGCTGTAAACATGATTAGTTATTCTGTATAGTTAAGGCCTGTGATGAACTGGTGACAATGTACCCCCAGGTTTACTGTTGGTAGAAAGAACAGACTGAGGCAACCACAGAACGCTGAGGAGAAGGACGTGGTTCAGAGGGAGGGAGGGAGGGAGGATGGATGGAGGGATGGAGGGAGGATGGATGGATGGATGGATGGAGGGAGGGAGGGAGGGAGGGAGGAAGGAGGGAGGGAGGGATGGATGGATGGATGGATGGAAGGATGGGAGGGAGGGAGGATGGATGGAAGGATGGGAGGGGGGGAGGATGGATGGATGGATGGATGGATAGATGGATAAACATGTGGTCTATGAAGACTGACTCACTTCTGGAGGCAGCCTGTTCACAGAACTGCATCTTGTGTCTCTTTCTACACTGGCTTTACTTTCCATTCACAGTGGTTTCCAGGAGGGTAAAACCAGCGGCCCTCCACCTCCTCATCAGAAGGTTCTATCTAATTCAGCTGTGTACCTTTCCTCCCTCAACCTCCTCATCAGAAGGTTCTATCTAATTCAGCTGTGTACCTTTCCTCCCTCCACCTCCTCATCAGAAGGTTCTATCTAATTCAGCTGTGTACCTTTCCTCCCTCCACCTCCTCATCAGAAGGTTCTATCTAATTCAGCTGTGTACCTTTCCTCCCTCCACCTCCTCATCAGAAGGTTCTATCTAATTCAGCTGTGTACCTTTCCTCCCTCCACCTCCTCATCAGAAGGTTCTATCTAATTCAGCTGTGTACCTTTCCTCCTGAAGGCTGGACTGATCAGCACTAGGGGCGTATTGACTTCGGGCTCTGAGGATCCTCCGTGGCTGCCGGTCTCTGACATGCCGTGGTCTCCACACAACACCAGCAGGTAGGGCAAGGATCCTTCAGCCTCCTGAGAGAAAGAAGGAAACACCAGGGTTAATGGACTCCTACTGTACGGCATGGGCTGATCTGGAAGAGCAAACCTGACAACTCTCACATGTGACTCATTCAAGTTTGGCCCTGAATGCTTCAGTGGCTGCAGCAGTGATGAAACCAAAACTTTGAAAAAAAAAAAAAAAAAAAGTGTTCAGAGAACACAAACCTTCGCCAAGCACCCCGAACGGTGTGCATGTGTGGATCGACTTTCTTTTTAAACTATGGATGTGCAAAACAAATTTCATAATGATATTTCACGAATTGCATTTTTTATGATTTTTTGAAAATGGTGCATGAAAAATAACAAAAGTCAACAGAGTGTAACAGAAGAGAAATGGAGTGGAACGATATTTCGTACAAAGTTGAAGCTTGGTACCAGTCATGTGTATGTCAAATTATATTCAATTCCAATTGTTGAGTTATAATGAAAAATGTGTGGTAAATGGGATTTTCAGTGTTAAATGTAAATGTCCACAGAGTCCACATTCCACACTGGATGTGGACAATTTTGTGCCAGGTACAAGATATTGTTCTAAGCTACAGGTGGATCAAATTGGAGGCTAATCAGAGTCGTTTTGAATTTTTTATGAATTTTCGAAAATTGCTCAATGATGAGAGATAGGAAAATTGTAGATGTTGTGACCTTGCTGTGACCTTGAACTTTGGCCTACTTGGCCCAAAATGTAATGGGTTGGTCCCAGGGCCTAGGCCTATCTGTGGGGAAGATTTGGGAAAGATGGGTGGAAGAGTTTTCCCGTAAAGTTGCTAACAAACAAACACACAAAGCAAAGTGATCAAAATACCTCCTGGCGGAGGTAAAAACTGAACATGAACTGATTAATGCAGGGGTAACAGATTACTTCAGGTACTTTTCATATGTCGGTGGGGGTTCCTGTCCTGTGGGGAGGCATGCAGCTGCAAAATAGGAAGGTATTAAATAATTACTTTTGAAAAGGAAGTCATCCTGGCACACTTTTCCTCCTGTCTTTAAAAGAATACAGTTACAACGGCAAACAAACACAGGATGAATGGTTTGTTGTGATGACAGACTTTGATCAGGCTTTGTTTCTTCTGTCAGTAATTCCGTTTCAACTCGTGAAAAACTGCCACTGACTTGGATTTCAGCAAGAATGCCTTTGGAATAAAAGGCAGTGGGACGCTGAGTTAAATACATGAGTACAGATGTTAACAAAACAAAACTAAATCCTACCTCAGTTTCACAAAAATATAGTAAAAATGAAAAAAACAAAACAAAACGAACACGTTATTTTAAACAATGGCAGCAGCCTGTAATTTCAGAGTTGGTGCATCCCTACCAAATAAATTACCTTCAATGGAGATATCTGTCAGTCTTACAGTGTATTCTCTGTTCATGACAGTGACTCCAGGACCACCCCCATCCACCCCTAACTAGGGCTATGTATTGGCAAGAATCTAGCGATACGATACAAATCACAATACTAGGATCACAATACGATATATCACAATATATCATGATACTGTTAAAAAGGCAATTTTCTGTTTGTTTCTTTTTTTAAAATAATTATTTCCTTGAAGAACTGAATTACACCAGAAATATGTACAAATACTAAACACATTTTTATTTGATCACAACAGGATCTAATGCTATATCACAAAATGTTCCTGTGTTCAAACTGAAATTCTGTTTTACAGACATTCCAGTTTCAGATCCTGTTCAAATGTTAATATTCTATTAGTTCAGAACTAACATCAGAACAGTATTGAGTTCAATCCCGACAAAGGAACTAACATTATGTAACAAAAGAGTGTTAAATAATAATAAATAAAATAAAAACAAAAAGACAAAGAAAAAACAAAAATGAACCTCCACAATATCTGCATTTGAATAAATACTTAAAAATATCAATACAGTAGCTTTTAATATCGATACTAGGGATGTAAACAATTAATCGGCTAACGATTAATTGTCGATAAGAATTTGCTAAATTATTAATTGTCGGTTAATTGCCCTTTTCCGCCCGTCCACACCTGTCCAAAGGCTGCTGGTTTTTTTGCGACGCTGCGGCTGGGATAGGCGCTCATTGAACCGGATCATGGCGTTGATGAGTTAGAATGTCTGTATGAACATGGTGGACCAAGCACAGACCAGCCTGTCTGTTTATGGGAGCGGTGCACCCCTGAATAAATACACACACAAATGTGGGGTCGGTATCGGAGCATTTTCCCTGGAGGTTGGTGTAGTCTACAGTCAGTGAAAAGTTTCACTTTCACTTCTGCGGGGGCACGGACTACACCGTACCCCCATAGTATTACAAGTAGGACGGAAAGTGATGCACACATGCGCACGGTTACCAACCAACACACACGCATCCCCTGGCCGTACTGCACGCGTGCGAGTACTACATCCCCCTCTCCCCCGGCAAAATGCACGCACATGCACCCCCCCATTACAGACCGCCACATCAACAGATGAATTCCACAGGAAACACTGACTGTATCCAATGGTTCAATAAATCGATCAGTAAGGAATATGACCTGGTTTTTTCATGAAGTGTATAATCAATATTTAGCTTTTATTCTTCTAGACCGTCTTGAAAAAGAAATTCAGGTTCTCAGGAAAATCGCCACTTATCAATTAATCGTTAATCGATCGATAAGGGCAACCAACTAACGATTAATGAATTAATCGATAATTTGCATCCCTAATCGATACAGTATTGTGAAATGAAATATTGCAGAACCGATATTTTCTTACACCCCTACCCCTAACTTGAGTAAATCTCAACAGTAGGTTTTAACATCAAAGGGTGTTTGCTCTTGCAGAACTGTCAGTAAATCTGGCCTCTAGTTGGATAAAATGTGGGGTCGCACCGAGGTTCAAAAACTGAAGCCATCGCATAAGGATATTAAAGTTGTAATACCACTGATGGCCACTGGGGTTGGATCCAAAAAGCCCTGGCTCCCATAGACTTGCACTGACTTCTCTCTTCAACTACTTGGTCAATATTTTTTTCCGGACTCCATTCAAGCTTATCCTTTTGATTTGGACCATTTAATTTGGGGGGGATGTTATTTCAGGAAAATTTTCAGATTCAGCTTTAGCCCAGATTTTCTGATGCTCCAATGTCTTGGGAATACAAAAATGTCCAAAAATTTCTAATCAAGGCCCCCCCCCCACCCCCCCCCAAAAAAAATAAATAAAAAAATACTTTTTCAACCCTGAAAACGTGGGGGTTTTGGCAACTTTCAAACCTTCTTCACTTTTGATAAAGTACAATGAAGCAATCTGCTCATGCTGGGCCCTTCAATGTTTTTTTGAGAGACATGTCATGTCTTCAGAGTGCTTTGCACTACAAAAGGTGTAATGTCAAGGTCCAATTATAGGTCAAAGGTCACCCAAATGGTCCAAATGCATATTTCATGGTATTAAGCTGTTAATGTGGGTTCTTCCAAATGTTGGGCTCAGGTTCTCTCCTCAGAACACATCTACAGACCACAGACAACTTCCATTCAATAAGAGACATTCAACACAACTATTTACTCAACGTATTCTCCATACAGACATGCCAAAAAGAACTAACGGTAGTTTCACATGACTTTGACATTTACATGAATATGTCCTGTTGCAATACTTGTAGCTCCATGACAATGGATTGTAATGTAGTGTTAGTGATGGGCGGTGCAGCGGATAGCACTGGTGCCTCACAGCAAGAAGGTTTCCAACACCAGTCCATGAGGGTGGGACCTTTCTGTGTGGAGTTTGCATGTTCTCCCCGTGTCTGCGTGGGTTCTCTCCAGGTACTCTGGCTCCTCCCACCATCCAAAGACATGCACTGATAGGTTAATAGGTGTGAATGTGACAGTGATTGTTTGTCTCTATATGTTCAGCCCTGAGATGAACTGGTCACATGTCCAGGGTGAACCCCGCCTTCTCCCGTAAGTAGCTGGAATAGGCTCCAAGCGACCCCCGTGACCCTAGTGAGGATAAAGCGGGGTCACAAAACAAATGAATGAATGAAGTGTTTGTGATTCCCGCCAAAATGTGTGCTAGTGTTTCCTGCCACACTAATGGCGGCAAATTCAAATGGAATGTACATGTTACAATATTTTGTCTCTAATGTGGCCCTGAAAGGACCAAAGGCCTTGGGGGATCCCACCAGGAAACCAGAGGGAAGAAAACGTAGGACATATTTGATCAAATGTCGGAACGGTATGATTTTTTGAAAAAACTAGGCATTTTAGTGACCTTTAACCTCCAACATGACCTTGACATTAGACTGTTCATAGTACAAAGTACTCTTACGATACAACATGGCACTTACAAATTCATTAAATGGCCCATCATGAACATATTTATACACTGCACTGGACAAAAGAGTGGAGAAGCTGTGAAAGTTGCGAAAAACATGGATTTTCAGAGTTAAGTAACTTTCAGGGTGGGGGTGGGGTATTTGGACGAAAATTTCAAAAAAATTACACAGGAGTGCTTAGAACATCTTGTTGCATCAGAAAATCAGGGCTAATGTGGTATTTGATATTAACACCCCCCTAATTTAATAAGCAATCTGGTGCTTTCATCTTTAGATTTTTCCTGTTTTAATTATTTCTCAAATTGCAAATCGAAGGCTTAGATGTCTGCCTTGTTGAGCTTTGATTGACAGGTTAGCATGACAGCTCATTCGCCTGCAGAGTCCACCTTGTGGAATTTGTTTCGTCAGATTCAATGCATTTTTCCTTGACAGCTCTGCTGCAGTTGTGGTTAATAATTCACAACAAGACCATAAAATGACTTGATGTTATGCAGTGCTTGACCAAGTTGGTTGTTTTACTCAGTCAGTAAGCTAGTGGTTAGCCCTCTTAAGATCCTGCAGCACTGCCCCATTTGTGCAAATATGTTCACTACCAGCTTCAGAAAGCTAATATGGCAGCAGTGTAATCACAAATTATTGGCTTCAGAAACCAGTAGTTGACATCACAATATACACAATACACAACATATGGTTTGCATTGGTCCAGAAAATCAGGCTGATAGTTAAGGTTAAAATATCAGTTTTTTTTCCATGTTTTGTTCTCAAGTCAATGTTGACATCAGTAAACCTGACTTAAAGCTGCAGTATTTGCTAGTTTTTTGGCATCACTGGGAAAAAAATTACATAATTACCTTTCGCCACATTTTGGTTCAAGTGGTCTCAAAGTAAATGGGTAATTTAAAGATTTAAATTAACTTGTCATTTAGTATTAGGGCTGTGTATTGTCAAGAATCTGGCAATATGATACAAATCACAATACTAGGATCACGATACAATATATCACGATATATCATGACACTGTTAAAAAGGCAATTTTTTGTTTGTATATTTTTTTAAATGATAATTTCCTGGAAGAATTGAATTACACCACAATTCTGCACAAATATTAAGCACATTTTTATTTGATCAGAACAGGATCTAGTGCTATATTACAAAATGTTCCTGTGTTCAAAGTTAAATTCTGTTTTACAGACGTTACAGTTTAAGATACAGTTCAAATGTTCATATTCTATTAGTTCAGAACTAACATCAGAACAGTATTTTTTTTTCCCAACAAAGGAACTAACATCTGCCTCTCAGACAGTAAAAAGTGCTTTTAGGATTATTGAAATAACCAGTATTTAATAAAAGAGTGTTAAATAATAATAAAGAAAATATAAAGAAAAAAAAAAAACAACCTAAAATAAACCTCCACAATATCTGCATTTGAATAAATAGCTAAAAATATCAATACAGTACTTTTTAATATCAATACAGTATTGTGAAATGAAATATCGCGATATATTGCAGAACTGATATTTTCTTACACCCCTACTTAGTATCTGCACACACCCATCTTTAGAGACTCTTAGTTCAGGATACAACATGCGCCACTGAAGATTCAGGCAACAATGATTTGGTAGAATACTCAACTGGACCATCATCAATGCATCATCAGATAATAGAATAGAATGTACACAAAATGGACTCCATAATAGTCCACTAAAAGTGAAGCAAAACCGTCTTCCCACCAACAACTGCCTCCATATGATTCTATGGGACTAAAGTGCACATCCATCCCAAAACAAGGTTATGATAGTTTGGATTTTTCATTATAGTTTAGTTTTATTTAGTTTAGACTTTTTGTCTCTAATTCAGTTAGTTTTAATTCATTTTTTGAGCAGGTTTGCTAGTTTTTGATTAGTTTTCGTTATTTTCTAAATGCTTAGTTTTAGTTTAATTTTAGTTTTGTCGTATCTTTTCTCTTCTTCTCCGTTGTATTCAAATAAATCCCAGACAGGACTCTGCTGTTTTCTCCCAACTTTAGTCTCCATGTTTCCAGGTAGAGTGGGGACCAGAAGACGACTGGAAACCACAAGTGACGTGAAGTGACGGACCATCAAGTGTCGTATGGTGCCAGCAGCTAAAATTGCTAGAGCGAAATAAATCGATTTTGTATCAATCCAACATTAACGAAAACGAAAGGAATTTATCCATAACTTTAATCCGTTTTAGTTAGTTTTGTAAACACACAATACAGTTTCAGTTAGTTATGTTTTTTTTTTCTTTTAATTATAGTTTTTATTTATTTCAGTTAACGAAAATGTTTTTACAATTCTAGTTTTTGTCATTTCGTTAGTTTTCGTTAACGATAATAACCTTGTCCCCAAACTGATTTCAGATTATTTATGTAGCTTTATTGAGACTGATTTGTTTAAACTGTCATCTTTGTGAATGGTTTGTTTCAATAAAACAGTTGATGATATAAAAATGAGTCATTAACAGCTAGAGTAACTTGTCACGGATTAAAATTTGTGCGACACCCACCTGATGCCCATTTGGTCAATCAGACAGGTGTTGTGGTGTCCATGTTTACATACAGCCTATACATCAGACCTTTATTACACAAAATAAATATCTGCTACTGCCACTGGTGAATAGGGCTGTGTATTGGCAAGAATCTGGCGATACGATACAAAACACAATACTAGGATTGTGATACGATATATCACGATATATCACGATACAAAAAGTTAAAAAGGCAATTTTTTATTGGTTTTGTTTCTTTTTTAAAAGATTATTTCCTGGAGGAATGGATTTACACCAGCAATATGCACAAATACTAAACACATTTTTATTTGATCACAACAGGATCTAATGCTATATCATAAAATGTTCCTGTGTTCAAACTGAAATTCTGTTTTACAGACATTACAGTTTAAGTTCCTGTTCAAATGTTCACATTCTATTAGTTCAGAACTAACATCAGAACAGCATTTTTGTGCAATCCCAACATAGAAACTAACATTATTTAGTAAAAGAGTGTTAAATAATAAAATAAAATATAAATAAATAAATAAATAAAAAAAACAATGAACCTCCATAATATCTGCATTTGAATAAATACCTAAGAATATCAATACAGTACTTTTTAATATTTATACAATATTGTGACATAAAATATCGCACTAAATTGCAGAACCGATATTTTCTTACACCCCTATTGGTGAATGCCATTTTGAAATGCTTCTTCTGGATGAACATATTCCTTTGATACTTTTAGAGTTCAACATTAAAAATACTGCAGTGTGCAGCCTCAGTCAAACTGTGCCATTGTGCTGAGCTGACCCATTCTATTTGCTACATACTCAGCACACAAACCCAAACCCCCTGTCCTAGATTTTACCTTTGGGCTGCCGGTTATAAATGGTTCTGGACACAAGGGACACCTCAAAACCAGTACTAAACATCACTGAGGCCAATGCTGAGTGTGCCTCTGATCTGTTTACGGATAAGTCAGAGTTTACTCCTGTTCTGCAGGATGAAAGCGCAGCGTGGGCTTCTTCAGGGACAATTTTTCACACTTCATAAGACTTTTTTTTTAACTCAATACCCAAGGTGCTGTGCTGAATCAGATCAGTTTATGTTATTTGTAAGAAGGCCTATAAAACACCAGGTAAATGATGCCTTTTCCCTGCTCTATCACACCATTTGATTTGGTAAATTGTAAATAGGTTATATACGAGGCTTTGTAGTGTGACAGCACAGTAACGGGAAAAATGAAAGATATATTTCATTCCAAACATTTGCTACAAAGACTGCCTATTCCATTTATCTCCCTTTTGAAAAACATAGCTCATTTCACACACCTGCTCCGCGGGTCAAGTTTATGAAGTTTGGACGATCAAATGGCGAAAGCAGTTTGAGATTAAACATGATTTCTGCACAGTTTATCTTGGAAATCTACCACCCACAGTCAATTCTAGAGACAAATACCTGATTAATATAATGCTGGCAGCCTGTAAAAAAGCCATAACAAGAAAATGGCTGAGCAAAGAACCCCCAACAAAGAAGGAATGGATTGGAATTATTGAAGAAATACACAATATGGAAAAACTAACTTTCTCCGTGAATCATAATTTGGACAAATGTACTAATTATTGGCTAAAATGGGCATCTATCCCAGAAGATGTGACGCCCCAACAGAACAACACCTTGTTTTTCTCATGAGAAACACACATATATGTCAACATTCTGTGTGTTTTACTATCAACATGTGTAAATATGCATTCCAGGAAAATGTGCACAAATGTTTATGAACATGATGGATGTAATTATATCAGCAGGTTTATGGGACATGATCTGATGCAACATGAGAATATATGTGACTGATCTGACATGGACTGAAACAGAAGAATACCCAAACTAACTCAACCCTTGTATCATGATGGGATAACATTGTGACCCATTGACCCACTTCTTCATTGCTGTATTTTAAGTTTTGATACTGCCCCATCTGTGCTTGTTGATGTCTCTTGTTTTGTATGTCTTTACTTCTTATTAGCTTACCAGCCGATAGGCCGTAAGCTATTGTCGTCATGCGGCGTTTGGCATTGTTGTCGTCGTCTGTTACAAAAATTTCAATCACCTTCTTCTCTGAAACTACAATTCTGATTGACTTCAAACTTGGTATACAGCTTCTTTATGATGAGTTGATGAGTATGAAGTTAGTGAAATTATTTGGATCCGGATCTGATTCTGGATTTGGTGCGACTTTGAACAATTTCCCCATTATAAGAGATAGGAAGTGGATCGATGCAATAACTCAGTAAATATAAATGATATCCAGTGTAAATTTCTACAGTCCAGCCCTGATGGGGAGATGACCAAAACATCACGTCCACATGCTGATCAGGATCTTCTTCTGGATCTGGGAACTTATGGAAAATTTAACATGGGCTCTTATGGGGAAAAAAATTTCAATCGTCTTCTTCTCCAGTTCTGATTGACTTCAAACTTGGTATACAGCTTCTGTATGATGATGTCAACACAAGGTATTGAAATTATTTCATCCGAATCTGATTCTGGATTTGGCGGAACTTTGAAAAATGTCCCCATTACAAGAGATAGGAAGTGGATTGATCCAATAAATCAGTAAGTATCAATGATATCAAGTTGGAATTTAAATTTTTTTACAGATCTGATTGGAATATGAGCAAAACATGGGCTATTTCTGTAATAGAATAAATACACAGAACTGGGTGATAATAAATGGCATCTGGATACATTTCCCAAAGCTTTTAATTTAGCCGGTAAGCTACAGGGCCATTGGTCCTATTTTTTTAATTTTATTGTGTGTTTGTTAAACAATGTAAAATCTGTTAAAAAATAAAGTATAAAAAAAAAAAGAAATGGCAAAAGCAGCAGCCCAACCTTCAAATCTGTTACGAAGATTAAGGCCACATGCTCTCCATTAACACAAAGTTCCAGCAAAGATCTTTACAACCATGTAGGGATATGAAATTTTCATATCACAGTGATTGTGACCAAAATTATCACGGTTATTATTATTATCACAGTATTATTGAAATTGTGCTCAAAATGTTCAAAAAACACTTATACACACACTGAAATAATTTAACCAAGTTGTATTTTGAAAAAAAAAAAACAAACAAAAATTACCAAATAAAATAATTGGCACAATGCACTTTCTGTTGCAGAAACATTCAAATATTAACCCTTAGTGGTCTGAGCCTATTTTGGCCATTTTTCAGTCCTTTTGATTTTGCCTTTATATACTATATAAACAAATGTTTACTATAGCCATGTTTGGTGTCTTTTTTTTCAGCACAACTTCATTTATATCATCTGCCTATTATTTTTTCATTTTAACCTACTATAAAACATAAAAAGACAGAAAACACAAAAAAATATATAAAATCCGATTTGAAAAATTTATATAATTTATTGCATAAATAACACACAGATGCTCAACGAACCTTTTCAAAGACTTTAAAAGTGAATATTGGTTCCACATATTAGGTATATAAAATCAAAATTGTAATAAATTAAAACTATACTCAAATATTTGACATAAAAGCAGATCTTTACATAGGTGTCCTCTCCGGAAAAGTGTGGTAATCAAACACGGTTATCATGATATTTAGAATTTAAACGGTAATACTAACCGTTGGCAATTTTACCACGGTTTACTGTTACACCGGTGATCGTTACATCCCTACAACCATGAGGTCCTGCTTTCCAATAATATTTTCCTGGAGATTGTTGCGTGGGTCAGCTCTGCAGCTACAGCGTGCCTATGCCCTAATATGAGCTCACTGAAATGGGCTCCTCGCCTCACATTACAAAGGGAACAGGGAGAGCTGCTGTCTGAATGGAACCCTGCTTTTCTCCTCTCTTGTGCTGTGGCAGGAGCCATCATTTCTCTTTGAGCACTTAAGGATGCAGCGAAGAAACACAAGCCAGCTCACTTATGTGCAATCAAACAAGCTGGAAATGACGAGATTTACCCCCCACGTGCTAAGAGCATATGCTGATCACAGAAGATATCGTTGTTTTTGTGGAAGCTTCTGAGATATCCTTTGGGACCTGAGCTGAGCTGTATCTATATTTAGGTCACACTGCTGCTATGGAAAAAAAAGAGTCACAGCTTTAACTAATGTGAATAAAGCAAGACTTTCAAACGCATCTCAGTCAAAACAGCTCATTGGGAGAGCAGAGGACGCTGCAATTTACCCACAGCTCACAGATGTCACCACCAACCAGGAGAGAGATGATTTAACCAGAAGGAATTAACAAGACTGGTGAAATATTGCATCAACAATATGGAAAACAGGCCTCTTCTTTTGCAAAGAGGAATCATTTGCCTGAATGTGTCTGTTCTCGTCCATTTCAGAGATGAGAAACAGGAGGTCGATTGTAGGCTTGTGTAGACAGGACTGAACCATCTAAATACCAGCTACACAGATGAATGACAGCAAAGCAATGACCATTAGCAACACATACACAGTGTAAAAGACAGTATGCATGTCCAGCTGTCAGACCATGTAGAGCAGGGGGGTCAAACTTGTTGTGGTTCAGGGGCCACATTTATGCTGCGTTCCAGGCCATTTTTTGAGCCTGTAAGTCACGACCAAGGTTATCAGCGTTAACAAAAACTAACGAAATGACGAAAACTAGAATTGTAAAAACATTTTCCTTAACTGAAATAAATAAAAACTGTAATTAAAAGAAAAAAACGACAACTAACTCAAACTGTATCGTGTGCTTACAAAACTAACTAAAACAAAATGTTGTTAAAATTGCACATTTCAGGTTGTTCATATTTGCTTTTATTTATGCATTTATTTGCATTTTATTCTTATAAGATAGTTTGTAAATATTTTTATGGTGTAATGTTATTTTTTTCACATGCTGACATTTTTTTTGTGTAATTTTTCAAGAAGTAAATTTGTAGTTGCCATTATTTATGGGTTATTATGTTATTATTTTACTTGGGATCACATTGGTCTGTAGGTGGAACCTGAACTAAAATGATTTGGACAACCTTTGGCTCTTACTATCTTCTGTGTAATTCTTGCACTTTCATCCCATGGGCCGGATTGGACCCTTTGGCGGGCCAGATTTGGCCCACGGGCTGCGTGTTTGACACCCCTGATGTAGAGACAACAAGGCCACAAGACCTGAACACTGATCACAGACTAAATTAAAGATAAGAAAAAAAAATCTTAACAGTTTATTAAATCTATGTCCTGCTGCCACTGATAACATGATAATACATAGCTGCAAAATGAAACAAATGAGCTGTGTAATTAAATGACCATTCAAAAAACTGCCAAAGTTAGATAATGTCTCATGACTATATTAACCTTATCTCATGAGAAACATTTGTAATTTACAAGATCATGGCACAGACCACAAATCTCAGAACATTTAATCATGAAAAAATATACTGTTATACTAAACATATATATCAAGGGTGTCAAACTCATTGTAGTTCAGTTCCACATTCACCCCAATTTGATCTCAAGTGGGTTGGACCAGTAAAATAACAGTGAAAAAGTGAAATTCTATTATGATCAGGTTTACATCTACAAAGTTTCCTTAAAAATCTGAATAACATGAACAACTTGAATTGTCTTAAGAAAAACAAATGCAATTTTAAAAATATTCTGCCTCAGTTTATCAGTTAATTATTTACACATGTGCATTACAATTGCACAAAACATTTGGTAACAGACAGAATATTGGTAAAATTGTATTTACTTTTCTTAAGACATTTCTGTTTGTTCATATTTGTTCAGGTTATTCATGTTTTTTGTAAAAGTATAGTTTGGTAATGTAAACATTTTCATGTAATTTTACTTTTTTACACCTAAAAAACAAAGAGAGAATTTGGGGTTGTTATTATTTATAGGTTATTATGATAATATTTTACTGGTTCTGACCCACTTAAAATCTGATTGGACTGAATGTGTCTGTATGTGGAACCTGAATTCAAATGATTTTGACACCATTGATTGTTAATATCTTCAGTGTAATTTTTGCATTTCACAAATTCATCCCGCGGGCCGGATTAGACCCTTTGGCGGGCTGGATTTGGCCCCCGGGCCGCATGTTTGACACTTGTGATTTATATAAATACACTGTTAAAAGAACTTAATTAATCTGAATATAAATGAAACCTATGTTGATAAGCAACAGGTGAATGAAGTGGCAGCACAGGAACACATCAGTTTAATTCCAACGTGAATTAGGAAATTAGGAGTTGAGCCAGAATCTCTAAATACTGGGAGGCAGTAACAGACAGTTCAGCACAGCACTTCCCCAAGTACTTCACTGCTGCTGCTCCTGCTTTAACAAATGAAGATGAACAAGACAATCAGCATATATTTCATTTGAAGTTTACGTCTACATCCAAAATGCATTGCGGGTCTCTAAATTCAGAGCTCTAACTGACATAGCATCAATCACAAACAGAGAGGGAAAGTGGATAATGATGCTTTTGAGAAAATGACATTACAGTTTGGAAGTTATTCACTTCGATGCCAAATGCCGTTTTGAAGCCTTTAGTTTAGCATTTTGGCCGTCAGCATCCTGTAGGACAGGGTGATCTGACCAAAAGATCACACCACTATCTTCTGAGGTAGAATCCACTAGCCGAATCTTTGGAGTTACAACCAAATGAACTTTTTTTTGACTTGGTTTCTCTTGGTTCTAAAAGTTCAATCTATGTGTGATGACTTTCTGTTGGAATTATCTGACTAGAAACTGCAATTCTGCATAATTATGGATCTACATTATTACAATACTGACAATATCTAGAAGTAAACACTAGTCACATTTTCCTGTCTTACAATATGCAACAGTACTTGGTCTTCATTGTCACAGTTAGTGTTTCAGATGGTCTACACCAGGGGTCTCAAACATGCGGCCTGGGAGTCAAATGCGGCCCACCAAAGGTTCCAATCTGGCCCATGGGATGAATTTGCAAAGTGCAAAACTTCCACAGTCAAGGCTGTGGAACTCATTTTAGTTCATGTTCCACATACAGACCAATATGATGATGGAGTAAAATAATACCATAATAACCTACAAAAAATAATGACTTCATGTTTTCTTCTCGGTTTGATGTGGAAAAAAATAATATCACATTATGTCTATAAATAATGACATCTTCAAATTTTTGTCTTTATTTTAGTGCAAAAAATAACATAAAATTATGGAAATATTTACATTAACTAACTGTCGTGTAACAATAAAATGTGAATAACCTGAACAAATATGAACAACCTGAAATGTCTAAAGAAAATTAAGCACAATTTGAACTACTGGCTCATGGCTCAGATGGTAGAGCGAGTCGGCCAGTAACCGAAGGGTTGGCAGTTCGAATCCCACTCTGTCCTAGTCAGTCCGTTGTGTCCTTGGTGTATGAATGCGTATGAATGTTTGGTGGTGGTCGGAGGGCGTTGGCGTGAAGTGGCAGCCATGCTTCTGTCAGTCTGCCCCAGGGCAACTGTGGCTACATATGTAGTTTACCACCACCAGAGGGAGAATGTGAGAGCGAATGAATAATGGGTCAATAATGTAAAGCGCTTTGAGTGCCCGAAAAAGCACTATATGAATCTAATCCATTATTATTATTTTCTGCCCGTTACTAAGTGTTTAGTGTCTTTGTAGATCTGATCCACAATGCACATGTAGAAATAATAAGTTGAGGCAGAATATTGTTAAAACTGCACTAAATTTTCTTAATTTTTTAAATTTAAATTTCATTTTTTTTCAGGTTATTCACATTTTTTTTGGATAGTTTATAAAAGTAAGTATTTTCATAATTTAATTGGGCTTTTTTGCACTAAAAACAAAGACAAAAATTTGGAGTTGTCATTATTTAGCGGTTATTATGCTATTATTTTACTGGTCCAGCCCACTGGAGATTAAATCGAGCTGAATGTGGCCCCTGAAAGAAAATGAGTTTGAAAGCCCTGGTCTAGACGTTCTCTGTTGGGGACCAAAGTGGACTGCATCAGGTCAGTCCAGCATCTGTCACATTTTCCTCCTCACCATGCAAATCCTACCTGCCTTTTTTTGAGGTACATCCTACACCTACAACACCTCATTTGTTGCTGCTTCAACTTTTTCATGAATGTGAGGATTGGATGTATATTTACAAATGAAGTCAAGTCCATCAGACAAAACATAAAAAATGTTGTGTTCACATTATTGGTGATGAAATACACGTCAGGTTTTTCGAGATTTTCTTGGACACAAGCAGAGTAGGTTCCAAAGTTGGGAACCACTGCTCTATATCATTGTAACTAAAAGGAGTCAGTGGCTCGAATGGAAACTAATAAAGCATACATCGCATAAGGCCCAGTTTACACAACAACGCTCTCAGGTGAAAACGACAAAATGTTTTATCTGATGTGCCTTTTGTTTAGACGACAACAGCATTTTGGGGGTTGAAAACGCAAAAAAGTGAAACCACCTCCCAGAGTGGAAATCTGAAAAACATTCCACACTCCACACATCACCGTCTAAAGGTCTGAAAACGCAAAAATGCATTTTCTCGTCGCTAGGGGTGTAAGAAAATATCGGTTCTGAAATATATCACGATATTTCCTTTCACAATACTATATCGATATTAAAAAGTACAGTATCAATATTTTTTAGGTATTTATTCACATGCAGATATTGTGGAGGTTCATTTTTGTTGTTTTGTTTATATTGTATTTATTATTATTTAAAACTCTTATTAAATAATGATAGTTCCTTTGTTGGGATTGCACAAAAATAATGTTATGTTAGTTCTGAACTAATTGAATATGAACATTTGAACAGGATCTTAAACTGTAATGTCTGTAAAATATGATTTAAGTCTTAACACAGGAAAATTTTGTGAAATAACATTAGATCCTGTTCTGACCCAATAAAAATGTGTTTAGTATTTGTGGATATTTCTGGTGTAATTACATTTTTCCAGGAAATAATCTTTTAAAAAAAAACAAAACAAAACCAAACAAAAATTGCCTTTTTAACAGTGATACATAGTGTCGTGATCCTAGTATTGTGATTTGAATCGTACCGCCAAATTCTTGCCAATACACACCCCTACTCGTCACGTAGAGTTTACATCACAGGCACGCGCCAGTACAGGAAAACAACAACATGTCGGATTATTTCCCTGTGACGGACCTTCTAGTTGCCCTAGCTGTTCAGCCCGTCTGTCCAGACTGCCAGCTTTTTGTGTGTTGCTTCGCCATGTTCTGTTTCCTGTTTTGTGATTGTATTCGCACAAGGAGAGAACAGGAAGAGAAGTAGTTTGGTTCTACGCAGGCGCTTGGTCTGGGTGGTGCTGATGCCACCTGGTGTACATACTACATCCATAAGTAGGACATTTCACACACTTTTGCGTGTCTGTCTGCATACAGATTTTCCTCCTAAAACACAGCGGAACGCGGAATAAAAAGTGAGAATGCGATGCCACTTTTGCATTTTGGGTTCAGACCGTTACCGTCTAAACGTAGCCTGAGTCAGTTTTCAAGGTAATCTTCTACATTTTGTTTAAAGGCAAAAGCTTTCATGTTTTAAAACAGCACAAGATAGAAATCTAAAATTTGTCAAGGGTTAATTTTATGGTATATTAAAAGAGTTTTTCATTCAAAAGGTTTTTGTCATCGGTTTAAAAAAATGTCACTTTACCTTGGAAATAAGAGCGCCGTGGATTTTCTTCAATATGTCATCCATCTCCAACAGTTTGGGCTGGATCAGGGAACTGTGTGGCCCACTGATGTGACCGATGTGGTCCAGGCCTAAGTAGTGAAGGATTAAGATGTCCCAGTCGTCCCGCTTCAAGGTGCTGTCGAGGTGACGGGTCACGTTGTTGTCAACCTAAACAAGAGACGACACATACATTCAAACGCTGCTTTTCCACTATTCTGAACATTTCATCTGAGTATATTCTCCCTTCAGTACTGAGCTATGGATCCTCTTTTCATCAAAAAATAAACACGTGTGATAAACATATAGTAAAAAACACCCCCCCCCCAAAAAAAAAAAAAAAAAAAAAAAATCCACTTTTACATGAACAGGACATGATAATGGTCATTTAAAACCACTCAGTTATTTAAGTTGGTCTCCAGATATTTTAACGCCTCTTATCTGATATCTGAGGGTCTGATTCGGTGATCCAGTGGTCATGATTAGAATTTTGGGGCACAGGATCAAAGGTCACAAGGATCTTGCCAAACACACTTCTGCCTATTGCCAGATCTGCACCAGAATCCATTTTGTGAAAATTCAGTTACTTCCTGTCAACATTTTCATATTAAACAATTATACAATATTTTTGGATTTGCTACCTAAACCAAATAAAATTCATTTAAATGTTTATACCATTTTTTAAAAACATTTTAATGCCCATTATTCAATATCAAACTCCTCTCTTTCTCACTGGAAGTGTCAGTGTCTTCAATAGATTTTTTAGAGGAGTTTCCCTGCCTGGTGCTACCTAAACCAAGTTCAGATAACTGTGAATGTGGAAAGTGTCAAACTAAAAAAAGGCACTAACTGTGACAGTTGACTTTTGACTATTACCACGATAACTGCTGTGCACTTTCTTTCATAAATACTGTATGTTAAGGATGTGGATGTGGAAATAAAATGGGGGAAAAATGTCAAATTCTTGACTTCAAATAATTTCAAATCAGACCCCAGACCGCATCTAAGACCTCTGAAAGCACAAGAAAAAACTTCAATTACTTTTAAATTAGACAAGTCTGTACAGATTGGAATGTAAATGGACACTTTGCAGAGGCATACAAATGTGGTGTGAAAATTCTACTTTTTTAATGTTCTGTTCACGTTGGGTATTTATAATGTACTTTTTTCTTAATTAAAATGTTCAATATCTATTTTATTTCTTTATTCTGGCGACAGACATTATTCGCTGTTTGGAGGTCTACATGAATAGGTCATTTCGATGCAGTGAAATTGTAATCATAGCCACAGATTTCCTCGGTGTAAGGCAGACCTCATTCCCTTAACAGACTTACTTTAGTCTGATGCTGTGGAAACTTTAACATTTTCTTTCAGCCTTGAGTAAATCTCTGACATCAACCTGAAACTTTTGGTGCAGAGCTCAACTGATCATCCTTTTTCTTTGTTACTATTCACAAAACGTCTCTTTGTGCAAATTAGGACTGATCTGTCCTAAGCTTTAAGTAAAGCTGTGATAGCACATGGTGATTGTCTCATTATCATCAGGTTAATACATTTTGGCAGATATTTACAGATTTTCCAACGTTGCAGGTAGAGAGGCTTTCAAATCAGCTCTGCCAATATTCCAGTATTAACAAGAACAGATTGCATCCAGTCCCACAGTGCATTTGGCATACGGAACTAATTGATGATCTCAGCTCTGTGCCTCCCTGGATGATCAGGTGACTTCAGACAGCAACTCAGCCACTTCCATACATACATGTAACACTTGCTTCAACTGAATCACAGATGCACATTGAACAGTATTAGGACAATTTCACTCAATATGATCTGCATTAAACCTAGTTCAGAACAAGGTTATTATCGTTACAGAAAACTAACGAAATGACAAAAACTAGAATTGAAAAAAACATTTTCATTAACTGAAATAAATAAAAACTATAATTAAAAGAAAAAACAATAACTAACTGAAACTGTATTGTGTGTTTACAAAACTAACTAAAACGTATAAAAATTATGGATAAAATTCCCTTCGTTTTCATCTTTGCCAATGTTGGATTGATACGAAATTGATTTATTTCGCTCTGGCAATTTTAGCTGGCAGCACCATACGGTACTTCAAGGTCCGTAACTTGTGTTCACTTGTGGTTTCCAGTCGTCTTCTGGTCCCCACTCTACCTGGAAACATGGAGACTAAATTTGGGAGAAAGCAGCAGAGTCCTGTCTGGGATTTATTTGAATACGACGGAGAAAAAGAGAAAGGATAGGACAAAACTAAAATTAATACTAAAACTAAACTACGACTATGCTTTTAGAAAAAAATGAAAACTAGCAAACCTGCTCTAAAAACAAATTAAAACTAACTGAAATAGAGAAAAAAAAGTCAAAACTAAATAAAACTAAACTATAATGAAAAATCCAACACTATTGATTCAGAACAAGGCTTTGAGACATGATGAGCTCAAAACCTGCCCACTGAAATCAACACAATGAGACCAAAAAGTCTTTCATTTTCTTAAGTTGTAGGTGGATATGTTTTATGTTGTCTTAAAATATGAATGAAGACGATAATAGGGAGTTATTTATTGCATTTCTGCTATTGATAAAATGCCAAAAAAAATACACCAAACAAAAACCTCTCCCGTCTGTTCCAGGAGTTTAAAGCTGTTTTTAATGGCTTTAAATATTGAAGCATTTATTTACCTAATGTTAAAATCTGAAAAAATAAATACATAAATATTGTTTATTTACAGATATAGAAGGATCAAATGATGGTTATAATAGTTTGGGATTTTTCATTATAGTTTAGTTTTATTTAGTTTGGACTTTTTTTTCTCTAAATCAGTTAGTTTTAATTCATTTTTTGAGCAGGTTTGCTAGTTTTCATTAGTTTTCATTTTTTTCTAAAAGCTTAGTTTTAGTTTAGTTTTAGTATTAATTTTAGTTTTCTTATATCTTTTCTCTTCTTCTCCGTCGTATTCAAATAAATCCCAGACAGGACTCTGCTGCTTTCTCCCAACTTTAGTCTCCATGTTTCCAGGTAGAGTGGGGACCAGAAGACGACTGGAGACCACAAGTGACGGACCGTCAAGTGTCGTATGGTGCTGCTAGCTAAAAGTGCTAGAGCAAAATAAATCTCTTTTGTATCAATCCGACATTGGCAAAGACACAAATGAAGGGAAATTTATCCATAATTTTTATACATTTTAGTTAGTTTCGTAAGAACACAATACAGTTTCAATTTGTTATGTTTTTTTTCTTTTAATTATAGTTTTTATTTATTTCAGTTAACGAAAATGTTTTTTCAATTCTAGTTTTCGTCATTTCGTTAGTTTTTGTTAACGATAATAACCTCTCTGATCCATTCTTGACGTCAGTACAAATACCCATTGCTCATACCGTTCACACTACATGACTCGTACCTCGGTGTAATCGGATACGAAGAAGGAAGTGGTGCCGTCGTACTCCATGAAGTGTTTGGGGAACAGCCGCACCCAGGTGTCATCTCCGTAGAAGACGATCCTCTTGCCTGCCGTCTTGGCCTGCCAAATGAGGTTGTCTTCCAGCAGTGCAGGAGAATTTAGGTTCATTACCACATCAATGAAGCCTGGGATACTGCCAGTGGTAAGAGCCTGGGGAGAGATATGTTTCTGTCATTGTCCTGTGAACAATAATTGACTTTTAATGGTCTTCTACAACCTACACTTTCATCAGATTTATCCACCTAATTAAGACTTGTGCTACTGTTACTGTATGTACAAAAAAAAAAACAAAAAAACTGTTAGTCTATCATTTTAAATTGGCAGTATCAAACATATCTATTCCCTTTTAACAAGATGAGTCACTACATTGCTCCAGCATTGGAAGACAAATTGATTCCCACATGGCCTTCATTGCTGCACATTTGCAAACTGTAATCTGAATCAGGTTGGTGATATTTCTAAAGAGCAGTTTCGGCCGATTTCATCATGGATGCTAGAATAAAACAACACTGGCCTCTGTCTGCTCTGTCTGACTGACAAGAGAAAACGAGCTGTTTTGGAAGCCAGGACAGAGCCTGTTGCATCGTCAAGGGGGTGAGTGGGATTGGGGGGGGGGGGGGGGGGGGGGGTACAAAGGCCTTGTCTTCATGCACTGAAGGAGACATGAGACTGCAGAATCTGGCAGGAAACAGTGTTTTTTAAACCCGGCTATGAGCTGCTTGAAGCACAGCCTAATATCCTCTGGGACATTACAGAAACAGGAGTGGCCAGCCTTTATTGTGTAAGGACCCAGGTGTTGGAGAAACCTGCACTGGGAACTGGGCTGCACATTCAAAGTCATCTTTTACATCACTTACTCAAACACTGCTGTGTATACTTGAAAGTTCATTTATTTGTGCTCATACAACCCCTTTGTCTGTTTGGATCTAGGTAACTCAGTTTGACTGTAGAATAGAATAGAATAGAATAGAATAGTCTTTATTGTCATTGTAACATGAAACATGTACAATGAAAGACACAAACAGACACAAACACCACAACAGGGCAACACTTTATTATAAGTACACATTATGAAGCATTAGTTAAGCATTAACAAATACTGAATTCATCATTTATAAAGCATATTTCTGACATGATTACTCATTAATATATAGTTTATAAGCACAGTTATAAGGGTTTTACTTATCATTAATAAGCTCATCTACAATGTGCTTAATGATTGTATTTTCATAGTTTATAAATTATGGATTCAGCATTTAAACATTTAGTATTGCATCACTTACAAACCAGTTCTGATGTGCATTTATGCTCACACATACACTATTCAGACATGTCCTAATGGTTAGCCAATATGTTAGTGGGTATTTTATACTAACTCACACATTTATTTTCCGATAGATGTCCTATAAACAGTTATTAATACAGGAATTCATTATTTAAGGAAGTTATAAAGCATTTACTACTCATTAATTAAGTATGTGGTGTGAGCTCATCTACAGTGTGGACGATCTATGCCATATCATGCATTTACAAATGAGATTTGAAGGTTGGCAATGCCTAAAAACTCACAAAAGTCTAAGTTATTCTAACAAAGGAAAGACATGGCACATGGGATTATCAAACAAACTGCATGATTGAATGATGAATGATTATGATTATGAATGATTAGTAAAACATTAATAACTGTGCTTATAAACCATATACTAATGAGTATTCATGTCAGAAATATGCTTTATAAATAATGAATTCAGTATTTGTTAATGCTTAACTAATGCTTCATAGTGTGTACTTATTATAAAGTGTTACCCACAATAGTAAATAAATAATTACGGAAACAAACACACACAGCCATTCATTCTATCACTGCACGATCCCGTCTCTGTATTCATTAGTGTTGTGTTTGGTTGGACAAAGCACTCACCATGGATGTAGAAAACTCAGACACTCATTCAGTTAGAAGTGATGGGAGTAACCTACTGTCAAAATATGACCAACTCCCAGAAGGGCTGTGTATTGGCAAGAATCTGGCAATATGATACAAATCACAATACTAGGATCATGATACCATATATCACGATATATCATGACACTGTTAAAAAGGTAATTTTTTGTTTGTTTCTTTTTTTTAAATGATTATTTCCTTGAAGAATTGAATTACACCAAAAATCTGCACAAATACTAAACACATTTTTATTTGATCAGAACAGGATCTAATGTTATATCACCGAATGTTCTTGTGTTCAAACTGAAATGACGTTTTACAGACATAACAGTTTAAGATCCTGTTCAAATGTTCAGATTCTATTAGTTCAGAACGAACATCAGAACATTAATTTAGTTCAATCCCAACAAAGGAACTAAAATTATTTAATAAAAGGGTGTTAAATAATAATAAATAAAATATAAACAAAAAGAAAAACAAAACAACAGAAATGAACCTCCACAATATCTACATTTCAATAAATACCTAAAAATATCAATACAGTACTTTTTAATATCGATACAGTATTGTGAAATAAAATATTGCGATATATTGCAGAACTGATATTTTCTTACACCCCTAACTCCCAGTACTAAACCGACTCTTACGCAAATTTCCCATGAGCATGTGCTCATCCTTAAATCTGAACCCAAATCATGATCTGTAAAGCCAAACCATCTTGATCACCCCCTGGTGGATTACAAAAGTATCAGACTCTTCCTATTTTCAGTTGTTTGATGGGTGATTGATAGTCATAAAAAGTCAAGATAAATCTGCTCCCCATGTTACTACCACACATGGGACAGGTTTCTTTTCAGAGTTTTCTGGCAGAGGCCTCTGTTGTGCCATTGTTAAAAAGTGTATTTTAAGTCATGATCCATGTACACTCATCCAAGTACTTTTTTGGTTTTCCTCCAGCGAATCAAATACTTTTCCTGCCTAAACCTTACCAAACTGCTAGTGAGAAAAACAGGATCAATGTCCATGGATCTCACCAGAATGTTCTATCAAGAATCAATAACAGGCGAGGTTGTCAGGTTCTGCTGCTACGTTGGAGTCCTGTGGTCTGGATGCAGGAAATCAATCACCCAATAGAAGTGGGTGGTACTTTTACCGGAGGAAAACTCAGCTCATTAAATTAAAGTCCATATATAAGTTCCTATCAATGCTCAATAGTAACTACACTGAAGCCTCAAAGCATTTCCATGTTATAACCCATTCAAATCTGGACCATTATAAGTAAAGGCAAATGTCTAATAATTCAAAAACCCAAAAATCTAAATTTCTCAAAACTGTGAACAAACTTTGTAGACATTGTCCCAAGGAAGATACGTATAAAATTTTAAATGAATCCAACAAGTGGTTTCATCATAGAAGACGTTTGAAGAACTTGCTAACGAAGACGACGACACTACAAAGAGGAGCGGTGTGAAGATAATATAATCAGCCAACAACACTGTTACAAAAATACCAAAGACCTGTGTGATAATTAGTGTTCGATACACTCTGCTACTCTGGTTTGTGCATGATGTTTAAAAAGCTCACACAAACAGTCGGGCAACTTTCATTTTTCTCCACGGATTCTCCTGAAAAAAAAAAAAAAAAAAAAACAACAACAAAAAACACAATCCAACTCCGAACCAAAGCAGTAATATGGAGCCCCATCTTATGAGCTCTGCTCCACAGCTTAATTATTTAGCACTTTCCTCCTTGTAATTGTTTTGCTCCTTTCTTCAGTGCAGATGCCTGTTTCAGGAGGAGATGGATGGTTCTGCTTTGAAAGCAGTATTCTCCTACTGCCTGTTCAGTTGCACAGAGGTCCTCACTCTATTTATAGAGATACAATAATAAAACCGATGGTTTTGATGAAAACAGGTCCTTCGGCCCATGTGGGATACATCTCTGTTATATCCACACAATAAACACACTCCAAAACAGGGCTGTCAAACTCGTTTTGGTTCAGTTCCATATTTAGCCCAATTTGATCTCAAGCCGGCCAGACCAGTAAAATAATGACTTAAAAACCTATAAATAATGACAAATCCAAGTTTTTCTTTTTGTTTTAGTACAAAAAAAACCCAATTAAATCATGAAAATATTTACATTTTACAAAAAAGATGTGAATAACCTGAAAAAAAATGAAATTTCATTTGAAAAATTAGTGCAATTTTAACGATTATAGGCCTCGACTTATTATTTATACATGTACATTACACACAATGTTACATAAACATTTGGTAACAGGCAGAATATTGTTCAAATTTTGGAGTTTGGAACTAAAATTTGAACAATTTCCACAATATTACATCTCTTATTATTAACACAACTCCAGATCACAGTGGATCCATAAATGTAAACATTTAGTAACAGGCAGAATATTGTTCAAATTGCACATTTCGGGTGGTTCATCTTTGTTTTTATTTATATATTCATGCGTTTTATTGTGAAAGAATAGTTTTGTAAATGTAAATATTTTCACAGTGTAATGTTATTTTTTTCACTTACATTTTTTCCACATACTTTTTCACAAAGAAAATTTGTCATTGTCATTATGTATGGGTTATTGTGTTGTTATTTTGACTGTAGATCCCATTGGTCTGTATGTGGAACCTGAACCAAAATGATTTGGACAACCTGGACTATTCAGGTTCAGTTTTGCACTTTCATCCTGCGGGCCAGATTTGGCCCCCGGGCCCCATGTTTGACACCTGTGCTCCAAAAGCTTCACTCTGATAATGCTCCTCGGACTGAAAAAGGTCAGTCTGAAGCATGCTGAACAGAAATCCATTGACAAAGTTTCAAAATCCAAAAATGTGTCCAGATGCGATAAAACACTGAGATGCTGCCCAAATGGTATCAGTGAGTCATCAATGTACTAATTACTGAGCCAGTACGTGCCTCAGCTCACAATGTGCTCCTGCTTAAATGTCAAATACAATATCAGTGGGGTATGGAGACACTCTGGCACACTGTAGGGAACTTGTAAAGGTGCCAAAATCCCAACGGAAAGAGCTGTTACTTCAAGTGCGTTTCAACAGCTTTCCTTCTCGGTACTTTTCAAAGACTTTCGACCATTTGGCTGAAGATCTCCTCAGGCCTTATGACCGAATAATACACAGTGGAGGTTTTACAGTGAACTAATTCTGTAAACTACTCAGGTTGCTTTTAGCCTTTTGAGACACCCACAGTTAGCTGTCATTGCTACTGTGATGATAAACTACATTCATTGTTGAAATCCCTGCATAACTAAATTAGAGCCATTCTGTTTTGTGAGCAGACTCTGGGGTAGTGTTTCCAGCTGTCTGCCTCCTAATAAAAAAACAATACTACGATAAGAAACAAGCAGAGATAGTACAAAAAAACAGCTGTGGATCTGGATAAGACTTCATTATATGTGCATGGGAGGCTGTGGGAGGAGATACAGAGGGGACACCAGTTCTAATGTGTGTTTTAAATTAACGGCTGTGCCATTCAACAATTAGGATTTAGGTTAGTTGGCTGTGTCATAGCAGTTAATTGGGTGCATTGCAGTGATAGCAGGAAGTCAATGATGGCTGATCGGTACTGCCCCCTACTGGTGCATGACCAGAGCACAACCGTAAACATGACAACCTTAATGTTGTGTGTGGAACTAAAGAGACAATACCAGTGGTTCATGTCAAAGCTGAGACTGGACATTCTTTACACCAGTACAGAGTAGCAGAAATACTGACTGAACATCTTTACTGTAGTAATAGTTAAAGTCATGACTCTGAAATGTCTTCTAAGTATAAAAGCCAAGATATAAAAGTCAAAAGCAGGTCATTTCTTTTCTTTGTTTGTGTCCAAAGACAGCTGAACCTCATGTTATATTAACACACAGTTGCCAAACATGCGGCCCGGGGGCCAAATCCGGCCCGCCAAAGGGTCCAGTCTGGCCCTTGGGATGAATTAGTGAAATGCAAAAATTACACAAAGATTTTAACAATCCTTTTAGTTCAGGTTCCACATTCAGACCAATTCAGTCTCCAGTGGGCAGGACCAGTAAAATACTATCATAATAACATAGAAATAATGACAATTCCAAATTTTTCTTTGTAAATGTAAATATTTTCATGTATTTACACTAAAACAAAGTATAATTATAACAAAGTATAAAAAATGTGAATAACCTGAACAAATATGAATAACCTGAAATGTCTTAAAAGAAGTAAGTACAATTTTAGCAATTTTCTGTCTGTTATTAAATGTTTTATGTGTTTGTAGATCCACTGTGATCTGTAACTTATAACGTACATGTGTAAGTGATAAACTGAAGCAGAATATTGTTAAAATTACACTTATTTTTTCAGTTTGTTCATGTTATTCACATCTTTTGAAAGGATAGTTTGTAGATGTGAACCTTTTCATAATGTAAATTTACTTTTTTCACTCTAAAACAGAGAAAAGTTTGGAGTAGACATTATTTATATATTGTTATGTTATTATTTTACTGGTTCACCTCACTTCAGATCAAATTGAGTTGAATGTGGCCCCTGAACTAAAATGAGTTTGACACCCCTGTATTAACATAATGTGAACACTATTAGACCATTCAAACTTCCAATAAAAAAAAAAAAAGTTTTCTCCAAAGTGCAAAATAGTTGTATTTATCTATAATATTTATAGAATTTAATAATATTTATAATGTTTAATAAGATTTGTAACATAATAGCAGCAACAGAATTTGAACCATCATGATGTATTTTCTCTGTAATCCAGTGCCATCTTGTTACTGTCTGGTTTGTCTTTTAAATCATATTTGTGGTGACTGATCTGCATAAATATCTGATGTATGTATGTATGTGTGTGTATGTGTGTGTGTGTGTGTGTGTGTGTGTGTGTGTGTGTGTGTAATCTTTGACTCTTGTTCACTGAAGTTGAGATCGTTCTTGATGTTAAGGATCACAATGATGCAAAATATAAACTAGAAAAGCACTCGAAGAGCGCAGACCTCTACCAAGGCAGACCAGAAAAGTCATACCATAAATCTCATGTTGTCTGAACAAAAGGGTTAAAGACGTCAAATGCAAAGGGATGTCCCACTAAATATTACCTCTTTAATTTGGAGAAACTGAAACTGTTGTTTTTCTTGCTGAACATACTTTCCATATATCCAGATTAGATCTAATACAGACACTGACACATGCATATGTGTGCACATTAGAACTGCCCAAAACCAACTAAACTAATGTTGGACGAGGACTTTTACACATATAATGTTACACATTTGTTTTGTCCTTGTGGTTTCTCTTGTTCAGTCTCAGCTAAAATCCTTCTAAAATGTTTCAGTGTTTCTTGTTTGACTCAGGCACACATTTTACCATATGATAGTTTGGAACGCTCCACTTCTAAATTTCTGAAATGTTCTGCTGTTGACAAGTAGCTGTCAGCTTCTGAGGATAAAGAACAATTTAAAACCACAAACAATCATCTGTCTACGACAACTTTCATTCAGAACCAACAATCAGCCTTTAAGCTTAATAGATGTTATAATTAGACACTTATTTTGGTAATTATTAATGATATGAAAGTTTTAATGGTGACAACATTTAGCATTTTACCATTTTTTTTTCAACATTTTACCATTTACAACTTTACCGTTCTGTCCCAGCCCTACTTTAGGCATTATTAAAGAATAATAATTCATAGAAACAGGAGACTGGATCAGTACACAGAACAGTCATATATTTAGGCAGACAACCATCCTCCAAGAGCTGGGGTCTGCTCCAGGTTCCTGCCTGTGAAAAGGACGTTTTTCCTTTCCATTTCACCAAGTGTTTGGTCCTGGAAGATTCTGTTGGTGTCTATAAATGTAAAGTGTCATGAGAAAACTTTTGTTATAATGTGACGCTATATCAATATAATTTGATTTGATAGATTGATATTTCTGCTATGCAGTTATGTAAGGATTGACACCAGGCTCTGGGTTGGATTTATGGAAGTAAATCTGTCTCATTAGATTTTGAATTATAAAAGCTATTGAATTTCTAGCACTGAATTTTTTTGCATTGCAATTAAATATTTGAATTTTTTTTGCACTGAAATTAAGTATCTGAATTTTTTGTCTCTGAATTCAACTATGTTCATAAATTTAGAATAAAAAAAATCAGATACAGAAAATTCAGATGCAAAAAATTCAGATCACACATCCGTGCTGACCATCTTCCTGCATCGGTGTCACATGACCAACCTAACATAACTTGATTGGCTGGCTGTCGGTTCGACTTGAGATTGCTTATCCTTGGTGTCCTGGATGTGTGATCTGAGTTTTTTGCGTCTGAATTTCTTGCATCTGAATTCTTTTTTTTTTATTTTTTTATTCTAAATTTATGAACATAGTTGAATTCAGAGACAAAAAATGTAGATACTTAATTTCAGTGCAAAAAAATTTAGCGCAAGAAATTCAATGGCTTTTATAATTCAAAATGTGATGAGACAGATTTACTTCCATATGGATTGCTCCCTACTGTAAATTAAACACACATTAGAACAGGAAGAGCAGTACCCCCTTTGTAACTCCTGAATCAGAGGTTTTAAATGGTAAATGGACTGAACTTATATAGTGCATTTTCTACACCTTAATGGTGCCCAAAGCACTTTGCAATTCCTCACATTCACCCATTCACACACACAGATGTGTTCAGTGTCTTGCCCAAGGACACTTCAACATGTGGACAGTCGGAGCCAGGATTCGAGCCGCCGACCTCCTCCACAGAGTTATGCCCTTTTCTTTAACACTGCCGTTAAATCCTTGGAGGGGGTTTCACACCCAGCACTGTGTGCCCAGGCTCCCCTCAGGCCTCCTCCTCTAAACCATGGGATTATGGGGGAACATCTGTCTCCCTGCATGTCCACATCAATCCAGCTCAGCTCAGCGCTCCTGATCCCTCCTCCTCCACATCATCACTGACCTACTCCATTTCAGGACCAATAACAGCAGCTCTTCAGAGCACCACACTTCATTGCTCCTTCTATACTTCCAAGGCTAAGTCATTTCAAAGCTCTCAAGTAAACATCATATATATATATATATATATATATATATATATATATATATATAGATATATATATATATAAAATCGGCTAAAACTTGCTTAGAAATCTTATTTCTGTCTTTGTGGACAAGAAATCAATCTAAGTGAATCCCCAAAGGAACTTTGTGTTGGTAAATGACAGTTGTTCAAATGGACAGGATTTCAGTTCTGTTCAACATGTTGATGCTCATATGAACTATGTTTTCAGCTCAAAAATGTCCAATTTCATCACAATTCATGCTATATTTTCATGTCACAAATGGCCAAGTTATATTTTAACTGAATTTACCTGAAAAACAAATATTCTATTCTTTTAGATTCCCCAATTTTCTTACCAGATTCTATCCTACATATCAGATGTTCTATTTTTACAGGTTCAATCTGGAGTATGGTGCTGATCCATCCTGCTTATGTTACGCCAATACATACATGAAGAATGTCACACGTCACTTTTGAAATCAACAGTTTTCTAATAATGAGCATTTTTATAAAGAAATAACAATTCTATATTGTTATTTCCTCTTTAGTCTGATGATAAACTATCCAATAAATAATAGTGCTCCTAGTTTTTGCACAGGGATCATTAGTGTAAACACTGACATGGCTGCAGAGCATCAGTATGATGGGATCCACAACAACCATGTCACATCCACATCCACTGACACATTTAGTGTTTTTGTGTCAGCTGGGATTGTTTTAGATCCACAATACTAACATTTATGAAGAAGAGAAGAATTAGCAATAGTAAGTATATAAGTTTATTCCTAATAAAGTACTGGTACTGACCAGAGCATCATGGGTAATGTCATGTCCGTCCACCAGCAAAAGTTTTCATATACATGTGCTTTTCAAAATCCAATATTTCTGAAAATATAGCTTCCACTGTTAAATAATATCAGTAGTCTGTGCACAGATGGATTAGCATTATTTCAACACAGTTCTATGCATTTCTTACAACTTTTCTTTTGACAAAAATGGCCACTCATTTTATCCCCTAAGTAAATTTTAGCCGATATATAAACTAGGGGTTGACCAGTATATTTTTGACAATAGTCAGTGATTAAGGAGACTGATAACTGTGAGGCCTGTCAGAAAAGTTCCGAGACTGGTGTCACAGAACATATATTTCAAATCCAAACAACAAACTACAAGTTTTCCCTTCCAAAGTAATTGCCCTGGAGTCTATAACTGTGATCTCAGCTCTCTGCAGCCACTGAACTTTTTTCCACATGCTTTTATAACTGCTGAACGATGACCAGACGGATCGACACATACGAGTGTGTCAGGAAATCCTCGAGCGTCTTGAAACTGAACCAGACTTGCTAGGGAGAGTCATCACTAGGGGTGTGTATTGGCAAGAATCTAGTGATACGGTACAAATCACAATACTAGGATCACGATACGATATATCACGATATACCACAATACTGTTAAAAAGGCAATTTTTTCACTTGTTTCTTAATTCTTTTTTATGATTATTTCCTTGAAGAATTAAATTACACCAGAAATATGCACAAACACTAAACACATTTTTATTTGATCGCAACAGGATCTAATGCTATATCACAAAATGTTCCTGTGTTAAAACTTAAATGTTTTACAGACATTACAGTTCAAATGTTCATATTCTATTAGTTCAGAACTAACATCAGAACATTTTAGTTCAATCCCAACAAAGGAAATAACATTACTGAATAAGAAAAGAGTGTTAAATAAAAATAAATAAAAAAGAAAAACAAAAAAACCCAAAAATGAACCAACACAATATCTGCATTTGAATAAATACCTAAAAAATATCGATACAGTATTGTGAAATGAACTATAAGGATACACTGCAGAACTGATACTTTCTTACACCCATAGTCATCACCTGTGATAAGCCATGGATCTACGAGTACAACCCGGAGACCAAACACCAGAGCTTTTGGTGGAAGAGTCCGATGTCGCCAAGGCTGAAGAAAGCAAGACAGTCCAAGTCCAAAGTCAGTCCTGTTGATCGCATTCTTCAATGTGAGGGGCATTGTCCACTGAGAATTCTCACCACAGGTACAGATGATCAACCAGCACGTCTACAAAGAGATCCTGCGGCGTTTCCTTCATTCAGTGTGCGAGAAGACGTGAGAGTTGTGGCAGGACAACTCGTGGCTGCTTCACCATGGCAACGCACCTGCCCACAATGGCCTGAGCGTCCGACAGTTCCTGGACCAGAAGAACATCATTGTGCTGGAGCCACCTCCCTACTCACCCCACCTGGCTCCGTGGGATTTTTTTTTCTAGACGCATTTTGCGTTGCGCTGGGCTTAACGATTTAATGAACTAGTGCAGAAACGAGCCCCAGACTAGTAAAATACTATCATAATAACAAATGCACATTTTTCTTTATGTCAAAAAGTTAAATTACATAAAAATGTTTACATTTACAAACTATTCTTTCACAAAAAAATGTAAGTCTGAACAAATATGAACAACACAAAATGTCTTAAGAGGAATAAGTGCAATTTGAATGATATTATACCTGTTACAATGTTTTATGTATTTGTAGATTCCTCTGTGATGTTTGTTGTAGTGCACATGTTTAAATGACAAACTGAGACACAATATTGTTAAAACTGCACTTATTATTGTTAATGCTGTTCATGGTTGTTCATGTTATTTGTATTTTATTTTGAAAGGTTACTTTGTAGATGTAAATATTTTATGTATATATTATGTAATTTAACTTTTTTCACTGTTATTTTACTGGTCTGGCCCAGTTGAGATCAGATTGGGCTGTACGTGGCCCCTGAACGAAAATGAGTTTGACACCCCTGCTATAAAACATCTTGGGTGTCAACTTAAAGGATAACGATCAGAAAACTTTGTTGTAATGCTTTCAAGATGTCTGTCAAATCAAATAAAGAAAGTGTAATTCAGTTTGGCAGATTTTCTGAAAATGTGGTTAAAGTGAGACACTTTTAGACAGAAACTCATTGAGTATTGCTATTTCTTGTGACACATAACAAATAAGATTGTGCTGTGCTTGGGACATTACTGGAGACTACAGAGCAGTGACTACTAATGATGCACAGGTTGACCTACGACCCGTCAATTCTGAACTTTGACCTATAAGTCGGGGAGGGTCAGGTAAGCTCATGTGAAAACAGTGTGGGTTCAAACAGGTCAGGCCAAAAAGTTTCAAAGCAGAGTTGAGACTAAGTTAGAAATAACTTAGAGAAACACTATGAGCAGGCTAAGCCAGCCGTTCTCAAGATCATAACCCAGAAAAGGTCACAGAAAGGGGCATGGACCACATCTCCAAAGTGAAGCCAATAAGCAGGCACCTCCAGTCTATGTCCATCTGCAGACATACTGCCTCTGTCCTGACGGTGTATGCTGGAGTTGGAAATGCACAGGGACAAGAGCTTGACGGTGCATTTAAGTACACAAACTCTACACACGAAAGGCAGCAAATGTTGTCTGAACAAATTGCACATAAAAAAACTGAAAATCTCAAAATAATGAGTTTACACTTCTGTAGTTATTTCTGTGCTGTACTTTCATGATGAAATACAATTCATGCAAATTTTAAATGATTGTTTGTTGCAGGGCTGCATAGTTACTAGGAGCCAAGGAGGTTATGTTTTGCCGGCATTGGTTTGTCTGTCTGTCTGTCTGTCCATGTGCAAGATAACTCAAAAAGTTATAGACAGATTTGGATAAAATTTTCAGGAAATGATACTGGCACAAGGAACAAATGATTAAATTTTGGTGGTGATCGGGGGGGCACTCATCTGCCTTGGCAGAGGTCTGCGCTCTCCGAGTTATTTTCTAGTTTCCACTGTAATCACAGCTGAAATTCATTCAGATTAAGAATACTTTATTAATCCCATAGGAAAAGTAGCAAGTAAAAAAATATCAAAAGATATCTAGCTAGCTAGCTTTAGGTATATATATTTAGGTATATATATCTAAATATATATATCAAAACACTTTATCAAAATATCATTAAAATATCAGCCTGTGCAATAATATAATAATAACATTCTCACAAAAGACCATAATTTAAAGAGGTCCAGAATCACAAGGATTTAGAAAGTAATTAAGATTTAAAATGTATAAATTTAAAATGTATAAATAAATAGACATAACCTCTGTTGTCTGGTGATATGTTTGGGGACACTGAGCCAAAAGAGGCACTTTGGAAAAAGAAATACACACTGCCTGGGAAAAAAAAAAAAAAGTCACCACTTGGATTTAACTAAGCAAATAGGTATGAGCCTCCTATTAGATAATTACTGCGTGGGCCATTATTTTTCAGCTGGCAACAGCTTATTTAACCCCAACTGATGCGACGAGTACATTCTCATTTCTTAAACAACCATGTCAAAGACACACCCCGTGGTAGTGGAAAGAGACGCTAGTCTGTTTGGGAAGGCTCAAATCATTGGCATGCATCAAACAGAGAAACATCTAAGGAGATTACAGAAACTAATAAAACTGGGTTAAGAACTGTCCAACGCATTCTTAAAAACTGGAAGGATAATGGGGAACCATTGTCTTTGAGGAAAAAATGTGGTCGGAAACCAAAAAACTTTTGTTAAGGTGAACTGACTAGTCCACATCCTCACACACCAGATGGTCTGAATGTTC
This sequence comes from Sphaeramia orbicularis, assembly GCF_902148855.1. Classification (NCBI taxonomy): domain Eukaryota; kingdom Metazoa; phylum Chordata; class Actinopteri; order Kurtiformes; family Apogonidae; genus Sphaeramia; species Sphaeramia orbicularis. The sequence goes on from NC_043966.1 coordinate 51,873,702, forward strand.
TTCTGCCCCGGCTGTCAACTTGTATGACTGTTAGGGCTGTGTATTGGCAAAACTCTGGCAATACGATACAAATCACAATACTAGGATCACGATACGATATCTCACAATATATCATGATACTGTTAAAAAGGCAATTTTTCATTTGTTTGTATCTTTTTTTTAAATGATTATTTCCTTGAAGAATTGAATTACACCAGAAATATGCACAAATACTAAACACATTTTTATTTGATCACAACAGGATCTAATGCTATATCACACAATTTTGCTGTATTAAAACTTACAGACATTACAGTTTAAGATCCTGTTCAAATGTTCATATTCTATTAGTTCACAACCAACATTAGACCATTATTTTAGTTCAATCCCAATGAAGGAACTAACATTATTGAATGAAAGAGTGTTAAATAATAATAAATAAAATAAAAACAATAAAGAAAAGCTAAAAAACAAAAATGAACCTCCACAATATCTGCATTTGAATAAATACCTAAAAATATCGATACAGTACGTTTTAATATCGATACAGTATTGTGAAATTAAATATCACGATTTGTTGCAGAGCGGATATTTTCTTACACCCCTAATGACTGTATTATAAACCATTCATGTGACAGACCCACAAGTGCATCTACCTCCATCAAATCAGCCCCTGATGTCATCAGCCTTCATGAGGAACAAAATGCCACTAGTACTGAAATCTAAACTTGTGGATGAGTTTGTGGAGTTCAGCTGTTCTGAGCTGCACCCATTCAATAGTATGTGAATAAATAAATATCAGCACATATTGCAGGGCAGTGGATATGGATTCCGTCATCCCTCACAGGCAGACCATCTATGACAGAGCAGCACAGAAGGGAAAGAAGAAGTGAGTGTCTGTCAGTCTGTCAGGAAACATGGACTGCTTCACCAATATTCCTTCAGGCAGCTTCGACAGCCTCTGTCAGATATAGTGGCAACAGAGACACAGTAGTCTGTGCATCACTTCATTTATTTCACTACATATGAGATTAAAAAAAAAGAACGTTGGAGGTTTGAGGGGAGGTTGATACTCATGTACATGTCAAACTAGCTCTGACAAATACATCAAATTAAAATTGAAAAATGCAACCTCTCCATTCTGTGGAGTAAATTCTTATTTTTATGCATGTTAATAGCCTTGTAAATGTTTGTATTTATGACCCCGCCCCCCTGAACGGGAGGCAAGAGCTATTGGTTTGGTTTGTTTGTTTGTTAACACTTAAGCAGCAAAACTACTGATTAATTCATACCAAATTGGGTTTATAGATTGCCAGTGTCCCAAAATAGATGTGGTTACATTTTGGGAACAGTAGGTCAAAGTTCAAATTTTTTTATGCAGTTTTTTAATCTTTTTTTTTTCTCCTATTTACTTCAAATGGGCAAAATTTCAAATGTCTGTAGCAGCAAAACTGTTGGTTGAATTCATACCAAATTGGGTTGAATTGCCAGTGACCCAAAATAGATGTGGTTACATTTTGGGAAAAGTAGGTCAATGTTAAAATTTTTCAAATGTTTTTTTTTTTTTTACCTCCCATTTACTTATAATGACCAAAATTTCAAATGTCTATAAAACATAAATTTTGTTTCAATTTACTTCAAACTTGGCACATATATAGAGGCAACTAATATGCTGACATCAGCACACGCATAGACATGATGACATCAGCTGACAGTATTGTCAATGAAATCACATCCACTCTACGACAAGGAACTTCAAAAGAACTAATGAAAGATTTAGGGCCTAATTTACTAAAGGTTTGCTCGTGTAAAAGCGTGTGCAAACTTGACTGTGCATGCAAAAACACGTTGAAGCTTATTTGCTAACAGGACGCCCCGAGCGTTGTGTCTCTTGTGGTGTCAAAAATCAGTATTTTAATCAAAAGTATTCAATTTGTATTCAAAGGTATTTAACCTGTATTGATTTGCATGCCAGGAGATATTCTTAGTGTAATATGTAGATTGTACCACAGAAGTTGACTTTTTTTCCTGGGAGACCCACAAAAGAATGAACACGTGTAGCCATCGAAAGAACATGTGAATTTATGGAAAGTTACAAAACGGGGCAGGCAGAAAGAACATGTGAGCTCATGGAAAATTTCAGAAAACGTGGTATACAAAAGAAGTACACGAGTGGAAATTTTGGACATTCTGGGAAATAATTTACATTTTCCGGGAAAAAGTTACACATTAATATATGATAAACTAATACTGGGAATTAGTTGCATATGTCTATGTTTTGACCAATCCTGACAGACACCAAAAAGACCTTACTCTATCAGAGACAAGCTTAAAAGGGGGGTTTCTGACCTGACTAGATTAATGTTCAAAATATGATAAAAAAAAATGGGTATGGTTTGTAGCTAAACCCAACCTACTTTTGACGATATAAAAGTGGTCTCCCAGAGCGAAAAGTCAGTTGTTTCTGCAGATATCAACTCAGTGTTTACTTTATGCATGATTAAACACTTTATGCTGCTCCAATTCTGCTTGATCTCCGATTTTGACTTGACTCTGTGTACATTTACTTGACGAAGCTCCACTACATAGATTAGGGAGGACAGAGACATAAATTCAACATTCCAGAGTACAGTGTGGAAGAGCGTCAAAGGGACCAAAGATGTCTCCCACCAGCAGCAGTAAATTTTACACGACACTCTCAAATGGGTAAAATAGCTCACCCAACCCATTTAGCGTGTTTGCCTTGATGAATACACAAAATGGGCATTTCTGCCAAAACTTAAAAAATTATTGGGAGGAGTAGATGCAAATATTTATTTAGCGGAATGTGATTTACCAAACCTAAAACTGGTTGCGGTGGCTGATTTTTTTGTCTATATTTATCACGTCTGAAAGGCAGGTTTAAACTGGAACAGCTTCACTTTAAACTGGCTGCAGTTGTTATGGCAAGGAGGCATCATAGGTCCAACCAAAGGCAATGCACAGAACCAATCTGTTCTGATCGCGTCAACATTTTTGGAATGACAGGAAAAAATAATTGAGACGTATCACCTACCCAGCAACGCCATTTTAGATTTTAGATTCTAGATTAATGAGGGGATGATTTGGGTCCAGTCACAGGAGGAGTCATGCAATACCTTCCATGACTAAACTCCTCCAAAGGTACATTTCTTTGCATCTGGATCATTCCAGACACTGTTCCCATTAGTGCTGGTGTATCCCAGAGCAGTTTTTCCATCGTATTGTCTCAATGACAACAGCCAGTAGCACATGCAAAATCCTCATTTAAATAGGGTGGTCTCTGAGGCTTTGCATCTGTTGTCATTTGCGCAGGCCATCCTAGTTGATCACCCACAACATGCAAATCAATAGCACGCACATTTTTTTAGCGCAAGCAAGCAAATTTGCACCCAATATTAGTAATCTTAGTAAATCAGGCCCTTAGTGTTGTGGATAGCCTATACTTCTGTCTGTACAACAGCTTGACCGTCACTTTCTGTCAGAGTTTCTCTTTTTTGAATAAAACATGTTTCTTTTCCTGACAGACATCAGTTGTGGTTAAGTTATACCAATAATGGCTTTCTTTCATAAATGTTTGAAGATGTTTTTATCATGTCAGTAAATCTAGCATTTAGTGTTAACGTATTTTGAAGGCCTCCAGCCTCAAGTCCATGCCCTGTTTCAGTTGTTGCTGAGATCTGAGGGTGTGGTGCTATCAAGAAGATTTGCTCACACCTGAGTTACTACGAAGGCTTCACTATTGCCGCGTTTCCAGTACGTGGTACCAGCTCGGTTCAACTCGACTCAACTCGACTTGGCCTTTTTGCGTTTCCATTACGAAAAAGGACCTGGAATCTGGTACCCGGTACTAGTTTTTTGGTACCACCTCCACTGAGGTTCCAAGACTGGGGAACAGATACTAAAGCGTGACGTGTAAACACTGAAGACCACTGATTGATTAGAGAGTTGTCTCTGTGACTCGCCGTTTTATAAAAAAACAGATGCAGAAGTTGACAGTAAATGTAGTGGCAGGTTAATCCACATGATGACAGCCTGTAAAACTACACCATTCAGTCAGGAGATTCAGTCTTTGGTGGCCGACATAAAAATTCAGCATGAGTTTGACGAGACAACACGCAACGAGCGAGTTTATCAGTGACTCTCTGAGCAGACGACACGGAAGTAACGCACCGTATCACTATGACCAGGGGCGTAGAATTGCGTAGGAACACTAAGGACCCGTCCCTACCATTATCCAGCCACTACTCTGTTGTCCCTATCAGTCCAACCACTGTCCGTAGTGTTTAGTCAATGATTTTGGCACACAAAGGGTTAACAGCCGGTCTCTGCTAGAAGTCCTTGCTAACGTAAGTTTTCAATATGTTTGGCATTTGTTCTGCCTAGGTTGCGTCAGCTAGACGGATTTGAAGATCAGTGGTGTCATTTACATTTACATTTGTACATGCGTCTGTTTGCATGTGCGCCCGTGTGTGTGCTCGGTAATTAGAATGTAAAGGATGTCAAAGAAAAAAAAACTGGTCAGAAGACACTTCTTTAGGAGTCAAAGCATGAGTTAGTTCAAGGGTATAGAACTGTAGAGGCTCAATACAAATATTGAATAAAAGACACTTTAATGATAAACAGACACACTTTTTAAAAGTTACTTTACTTGTTATTTTAATGTATTTCTATGAAAGAGCAACTGTTTAAAAAACACACAAAGAAAATTTGTGGGGAAAATACAGTAAAACCTCAGATTCTAAATGTGATTCTAGATGTTATTTTATCCATATTTTTGGGGAATAAATTACATGTAATAATTGAAAGTAAAAGCCTTTTTTGCTCAGGCAATAACTGTACCATCAAACTCTATGATCACTGTATCCAGAATCTGTTCATATGTCATGCATCAACTTATTTTTTTCAAGAGACAGACAGTAGAGAGGAGGGAGGAGGAAGAGGAGAAGGAGGAGAAGGTAGAGGAGGAGAAGAAGGAGGAGGTAGAGGAGGAGAAGTAGGAGGAGGTAGAGGAGGAGAGGCTGAAAATTCACAGGTGAGGTTAAATAATAATGCATATGTTAGTCATTAGAATAACTTTGCAGAATGCATTAAATTCTTGTATTGTCCTTAGATATTCAGATATGCATTACAAACTTGTCAATTACTGAATGTTTTTTTCTGACTAATTTGTTTGTTTGTTTGATCAGCTCGACATGATGTGAAATTATGATTGCAAATGCAAAAAAACATCAACTTTCCGGAGTGCTGCCTGGAGCACTTTTGTGTCCACACCAATGTCAGAATCAAACCTACTCCCTTGGCTATGACGTCCAGGTACTGTAAAGTCGGTAGTATCCTGTAATGGAAATGGTCTCCAGGAACAGTATCTGGTACCCCAGGGCTCGTGACTGCGACTGAATTACGGTCGCATGCGCCTGAGAATTTCGGTAGTGCGACTGTTTTTGAGATTACGATCGCACGGTGCGCCAATAAAAAAATGAGCGAAAATTAATACATGTGCCTAGAATAATGGCTGCAGAAGTAACTCGTCAGCTGAAAATAAACAAGCTCCACGCCCCGCTGACTGAAGCGGAAAATCTAGTCCCCGCCCCCTCGCGTGCGCAGGCGGCATAAACAAAGGGATCAAATAACTCCACCGACGTTTGAAACAATCTCCTGACTTCAGGCGTGGTGTAGACCACAGTGACTAAGGGGCACCAGGTCAAGGAGACTTGACTTCAGGCGTGGTGTAGACCACAGTGACTAGGGTACGTTTACACGGCAACACTCCGCAAAGATTTCTCCTTTGCGTTATAAAATCATTCCGCGTTAAGACGACGCCGCTATGATAACGATCTGCGTTAACATGAGTCCGCGAGGACGGCTGAATACGCTGTAGTGGCCATGCCAGACCAGTAGCTGGCGATGTAGAGCTGTAGTGAAACAGTGGTGGTAAAACAGGCGCCTGCGCACAATTAATTTCCGGTTTAGACAGCCTTTAAATGAGGAGAAGAAGAAGAGGAGGAGGCGGACAACACTATTTACAAACAACAATGGCGAGTGGTCGTACAAAGACGCAGGACTTCTTTGTCTGGACAGACGAGCTGAGCACAGTTAGCATCACGAATGTTGTTCTGAAACCGGCCATTGTTGTTGTGGTTGTTCCTTCTTTTTCTGCAGCTTTATTGTGTCATAGAGGCTGGCAAACCAGCTTGGATGCGCATTACCGCCACCAACTGGCCCGGAGTGGGTTAACTGGCGGTTCTAGGCTGCGCGCGCATGCGGTGACGTCATATTTTACCCCGGAACGCTCCGACTCGCGTTAACACGGAGCTGGAATGCGGAGCGTATCGATAACATTCCACCCTGGACCCTGGTAGCAAAAGTTTCCGGATTCAGGCACTCTAGGCACCGTTTCCATGTTAACAGAAGGCTAATCCGCGATGAAATCTTCCCGGAGTCGACTGAAGCCGACGCCGTGTAAATGGCCCCTAAGGGCCTTTAGGCCATGAAATAAAAAAGTTGGTTGTTGCAAATAATGGTGTGATTCGTCTTTCTTCTCCAAGAACCAACTAAAGTATATACCACACATTGACAATTGTTTTGCACCTGTGTCAATGTAAGCTTTTTCTTTCATACTCTATTCAAATACTTTATTCTAGGTTGTTAACATTGCTTAAATACATATAGGAATATTACTTGGTATGGCCAAGAGTTTTGCTTGTTCTCCAAATTTTTTATATAATAGTGGTGCGCCTAGATTTTAGCCTGTGCTCCTAACTTTTTAGGGTTAGGAGCATAGTGCTCCTAGGTCAAAAAGTTAATTTTGAGCCCTGTACCCGAGCTGAGTCGAGTCGAGCCGAGTCGAGCCGGTTCCATGTAGTGGAAACGTGGCATATATCTAGAGGGGCCTGTGGAGGCAAGCGGTCTGTCCTTTCTGGGCTGTTGGTTTGGCTTTGGTCTTTGCACCCTACACTCACTACTGATGAACTGACTTGCTCATTTAATTTAGTTTTTTAAATAAATGTGTGTATACTTTACAGAGTCTTGTGCGGTCTCCTCCTTGTTGTCCTTCCTCTGAGCCAGGTCATGAAACCATAACCCCTCACACCCCCTCAGCGTTGCCATTTTGTCAAAATACCCATTAGTGGCTCCAGAGACCAGCATGGCAACAGCAAAAGGGCAAATTCCTTTCTTCGTTATTAGAGGTACTTAAATATGAAGATTTGAAGCCAGTTCTTTCCACTGTCTTGTATCTTAACATTTTAGAAAATTTGAGGGGAAAAAAGGACTTCTGTACATACATCCTGTTGGTTTTACAGTTACATATAGTGGGCAATAGGGACACAGATACTGGGGCTGATACTACAGCTACAACCCCCCCCCCCCCCCCCCCCCCCCCGTGCACTCTGACAAGGATGGACTGCTTATCTCCCCCCCACCCCCCACCCCGCTCTGACCCCCCACCCTGGCGAGAATCATGGACTGCTACCGTGTGCTCTGACGAGGATGGACCACTAACCCACCCCCGTCTTATTAAGTATTCACCCCCCCACACACACACCAACGTCCGTGCACTTCCTGTCTACCTCACAGTTTCATTCTGCAGGCACGCCTGGGGGTTAATGGTATAGGGGAGACCGGGGACACTTGTAACACAGGTCAGTTGTAACTCTTGCAGTTGCTCCAATCAGGAACAACTTAGGACTCACCTAAATCACTCTGCACATGCTCAGTTTAGTCCTTAGTCCACATAAGAAGTTGTAGTGCTGTGAGGCAGACACATCAAAATTTGTGAGTGAAAACATAATTGTGTGGTCAGTCATATTTTTTGCTCTAATTATTTTTGTGATTGCATTGTTTGAATTTGAAAGTTGTGTCAATTATATTTGTGAGATAAACAAAGATTTATGCAACTGTTTATCCACCTGTCCATAATTATTTAATATAAGATCAGGATAATATAATATCCTGTGTAGATCAGTGTTCTTATTTCATATATTGGCCAATATATCGGTTATCAGCCAATATCGGCCAATATATTGGATATCTGCTTTTTTTAGCCCCCAATATCGGTATCGGCATCAGCCCCAAAAATCCCATATCGGTCGGGCTCTAGTAAAAACTAAATAAAACTAAACTATACTGAAAAATCCAAAGCTATTATAACCTTGATATGATGTAAGGGTCAACAGTCTATAATCTTTGGTTGTTTAACTTATGAACAGGGTTAAGTTAATCTAAAGGTAAGAGACTGAATCCACCTCCCACACCGCTGTGCTCTGATAACCTGGAATGATTCCTTTCCTGTCCCTCATCTGGTCCACTCTGTATCACTCGACGCTCTTGTCCACCTCTCTGACCTAAAAACAGCTGAGTGGACACTTTCTCCACCTCAACATCTGACCACATTCAGCCACAAATGAGGAGGCTTCTGTTCAGATGAAGCCCTCATCTTCTTCTTCCTGTACAACAGCTTGACTGTCACTGTCAAGTCAGAACAGTTGTGTTTTTTTCTCACTGTGCCCTCTGACACCCATTAACTGACACCTTGAGCACCCACATGGACAGCACCGAGCTGCTCTCTTCACTGGAGAGTCATCGTCTTCGCCACATGTCTCAGTGTGTCCACAGTCTTAGTGAGACACTTATGACATGACTGTAATCCCTCCTGGCTCTGTTCCCAAAATACTCTCATCAACTTCACGCATCATCTGAATATGACAACTCACCATGTTTTCACACTTTTTCACATTTCTGTCATGTAATTCTATTTTCAGCTGCAGGCTCAAAATTTAGCACCTGTTTCAACATTTTAGCTCAGAGCTCACAGGAAAGGCACGGCTCTAACCATCACACCTCTTCTATTTCCTGGGCCCGGAAACATAATGATCATAAAACTTTTCAGACAGTTTCAGCTGCCACTTTGAAATCTACCGAGTAGGAATGCACCCTTTGACCAGACACTGACCACAACCTGTAGACTAGAGCTGAACAATATATCGTTTGAGCGTTGTCATTGCGATGTACGTGTGCGTAGGGATGGATCAATATGAAAATTTCATATCACAGCTATTGTGACCAAAATTATCACGGTAATCATTATTATCGTGGTATTATTGAAATTGTGCTCAAAATTATCAAAAAGTACTAATACACACACTGAAATAATTCAACCAAGTTGTATTTAAAAACAAAAAAATAAATAAAATAATTGGCACAATGTACTTTCTCTTGGCAGAAACATTCAAATATTAACACTTAGTGGTCTGAGCCTATTTTGGCCGTTTTTCAGTACTTTTAATTTTGCCTTTATATACTATATAAACAAATGTTTACTATACCCATGTTTGGTATCTTTGTTTTCAGGCACAACTTCATCTATATCATCTGCCTATTATTTTTTCACTTTAACCTACTATATCAACATAAAAGGCCAGAAAACACACAAAAAAATACAAAAACTGATTTGAAAAATTTATTGCATAAATAACACAAAGATGCTTAACAAACCTTTTCAAAGACTTTAAAAGTGAATACTGGTTCCATATATTAGGTATATCAAATAAAAATTATAATAAATTATAACTATACTCAAATATTTGACATAAAATCATAGCTTTACATAGGGTTTTTTCCCCTAAAAGTGCAGTAATCAAACATGGTTGTCATGATAATTAGAATTTAAACGGTAATACTAACCATCTGCAATTTTACCACGGTTTATCATTATACCGGTAATCGTTACATCCCTAGGCACCACACAGCGATTATATACTCCTCAGTATTTTTTCATATTGCAATATATATCGCAGGGTTAAAAAGAATCACGATGTCAGTTTTTTCCAATATCGTGCAGTCCTACTGTAGACTGACCTGGATCAGGTCTGGAGGCTGCGGCTCTGCCCAAACATGACGCAGATGGCTCCAGCAGAAAGCAGGAGGTCAAGTCTGATTAGCCATGACTGGTGACCAGACATGCATGTAAAGGTAATGTTCTGTCATACTGAAGTGAATGAACCACACGCCCCTGCAACAGTGATGTTGGACCAGGCTTAGAAATGTATGAGTAACTGTGCATCTGTTTCTGCTACGTGGCAGCAGCACTCTGAGAACACAAACCTCCAACAAACCAGCTCATTCAACCAAACACAACATCAAGAACTATCGGACTGTATCTACAACTATCTCCATAAAGGTTTTGGGTGTATAAAGTGGAAATACTGAACACCCATAAGATAACCAGAGCATAGGAAGACCCCCTTGGCCCAAAAATCAGGCAGAGATATAGTTAGAACTTGGAATGAGTTGATTTTCATGAATTTTACCTACATATGTTAGGCAATGGAAAAAATCACCTATTTCCAAACTTATCTCAGATCTTTAAAAGAATCCAGTGGTCCTGTAACAGAATATTATACGGCAGTGTTTTTCAACCTTGGGGTCGGGACCCCACGTGGGGTCACCTGGAATTCAAATGGGGTCGCTTGAAATTTCTAGTAATTGATAAAAAATTTAAACTTACTAATAAAAATTAACATTATATAGCCTAAATGTGGCCTAAAATTAACATTTATTTGCAACATAGTAAAGCAAACTAGTACATGATCAAAAACAAATTAATTTTAGCCAAAAAAATGTCTCCATTTTGAATGTCTGGGGTCGCCAGAAATTTGTGACGTTAAAATGGGGTCACAAACCAAAAAAAGGTTGGGAACCACTGTTATACAGCCACCAGCCTCCCCTACAGCCATCCTTTATGTCTATTCCTATCCAGTATGTTGATCTATTTTGCACATTAAAATGAAGTATAAAGTTCAGTCCCAGATTTAGTCCATGTGAGCAGTTTCAATGGTAACTGTCATCAGTTCTGTTGTTTTTCCTCGTCTTTTTTCTGTTAAAGCAGCACGTCATTGACACACATTTGTGTATCCACCTGCACAGAAGGGGGAGGGGTCACAGACACACAGCACAGTGAGCACACGAACAGGAGTGAGGGAGACGAGTTAGAGCGAGAGAAGTTTGTAACAGATTACACACTGCAAAGGACAGGAAAATGAGTAAAAGAAAAAGAGGTAAAATTTGGATGCATTTTAATTTCATAGACAGTAGAACCCGACCGATTAACTGGCCGGCCAATTAATCGGGCCAATTATAGCGTTTCACCAATTAATCAACATCGGCCAATATGTACCCGATGTGGCCATATATTAACTTTTTTGCTGCGCGGAGATTCTGTTGCTCGCTGCTCCTGTGTGTGTGTGCGACACGGAGAGTCAGACAAATAGTAAAGCGAGTTAGTTTCACTTTCACTCGTGCTCAGACAATGACGCTATCACCCCCCACCACCACCAGCGACAATCACGGACCACTACCGCGTGCTCTGACGTGGATGAACCGCTAAACCCCCCCCGAAAATCATGGACCCCCCATCATCTTATGAAGTATTCACCCCACACACACACCCATGTCCGTGCACTTCCTGTCTACCTCACAGTTTCATTCTGCAGGTACACCTGGGTGTTAATAGTGTAGGGGAGACCGGGGACAGTTGTAACACAGGTCAGTTGTAACTCTTGCACTTGCTCCAATCAGGAACAACTTAGGACTCACCTAATTCACTCTGCACATGCTCAGTTTAGTCCTTAGTCCACATGGGAAGTTGTAGTGCCGTGAGGCAGACACATCAAAATTTGTGAGTGAAAACATAATTGTGTGGTCAGTCATATTTTTTGCTCTAATTATTTTTGTGATCATTTGAAAGTTGTATAAATTATCTTTGTCAGATAAACAAAGATTTATGCAACTGTTAATCCACCTGTCCACAATTATCTAATATAAGATTATTATATCCTGTGTAGATCAGTGTTCATATATCGACCAATATATCGGTTATTGGCCAATATGTTGGATATTGGCTTTTTTGAGCCCCCAAAATCGGTATAGGCATCAGCCCCAAAAATCCCATATCGGTCAGGCTCTAATAGATGGTTCAAGAGCAGAGTGTAGACTGTGCAAAGGAAAAATTCCATACTGAGGAGCTTCCACAAACCACCTGCACAGACATATGCGAACTTATACAGCTTCCAAGGGATACTGACAGGTATCACACCGGCTGTTAAAATCCGAAAGGACAGAAGGAACTCTCAGCTAAGAGTCACTCTTCCTGGTGTGTCACGTAGCATTGTCACAAAAGAAAGTATTAACAACAAAAAATGAAAGTATTCCAATAAAACACATCGCTGTATCACTCACCACCATGTTAAGACACAAGTTAAAATCGACTAAGACAGGTTAAAACCATTTCAGGTCCACACCTAACCGCTGGATAGACCGCTGGGTCACACAGTGGAGCACTAGCATTTCTTTCTTTCTTTCTTTAGGATCCCCATTAGCTGTACCATATCTACACCTATTCTTCCTGGGGTCCTTACAATAATCTTTACAACTAGTCAATGCGAATAACATGCAATATAATCATACAAAACAATTTTCACATTCTACATAACATACAAAAAAAATAAACAACAGACAAAAACACAGACACGACAGCTCCTTTAGGTCAGCAGCAGTATAGTAGGTACAGTACATATATTCAGTTAACCCAGGTATCAATCATTTATGGTCAATAGATGTTTCTTGACTGATTTCTTAAATTTCATTTTACACTTTTCTTGTACAGTTTGTTCCATTCTTGCATAGTTCTGTATATTATCATTCTTTTCATTGCATTTGTTCTTGATTTGGGTCATGTAAAATTACCTCTGGTTGCCTGCCTGGTTGAATAGCTAAAGAAAACCAGTAATGAATAAAGTAATCTTTTTTTAACAGAGAGCCAGTTCCAGTGGTTCTGCATCACAAAAACATTTGTTCTGTAGCTGCACTGCAGTGCAGTGCGAGTGGCTCTATTTTGTGCAGTTTGAGACTTTCTAATATTTTCTTGTGTTGTATTTGACCAGACTACTGGACAGTAATCCCAGACTGACAGTAGTAAGGATTCAATCACCAGTTTAGTTCAACTAGGTGACATAAAAGCTGCACACCTTTTTACCACAGAAACAGCATTTCCATCTTGGCTGTCATATTAACAATCTGTTTAGTCCAAGACTATTTGTTATCTAATATAACTCCCAGTAAATTTGTTTCTTGAACTTGTTTCACAGATATTTTATTTATGAAGAGATTCAATTCAGGTTGATGATGTAGAGTATGAGTTGAGCCAAATGTAATACTGATTGTTTTTGATACATTAAGAACCATCTTATTTTTCCATATCCATTCAATCACAGATTGCAATTATCATTATGGTTATATTTCAGACATTTGACCTTGGAAAAGTAGGTCACAAAAAAAGGTCAAGGTCACCCATTTCAGAATATAAAATGAGTCACAGACATCTGTTTCAGAGTTTGAAGAGTTTGCTTTGAACAGGGTACACAAATCATCAATTTGTGCAAGACACGGGTGGTTCAATTCAAGATTCTACACCGTATACATTGGACTAAACTCAGACGATCCAAACAGTCTCCTGATGTAGATCCATCATGTGCCAGATGTCAATACAACTCAGCGTCTCACACACACACATGTGCTCTGGTCACGCCCAAAGTCAGATTATTATTGGTCATCCATATTTAACATAATCTCAGGCTTCCTGGGAAAGCCAATCTCACCATAAGCACCGATTGGGCTGTTTGTTGTGGCATTTGACCACTTCGGCCTAAATAAACCAAATAAACCAATAATTAATTGGTTTTCCCCTGTAAGTCGCTTTGGAAAAAAGCGTCTGCCAAATGCGTAAACATAAACATAAATAAGGCGGAGTCTAATTGTATTGCATTCCTTACACTCCTTGCAAGGCGCCTGATTTTGGTCAGATGGAAGGACCGCAAACCCCATCATTTATACACTGGGTCAAAGATGCACTATACTTTCTCCAACTTGAGAAAATTAGATATTCTCTTAAAGGATCAGTTGAAAATTATAATAGTTTATGGGGAGCTTTTCTGGATTATGTCCAAGCCCACATTCCATTACCCCTAGAGTAAGTGGAGGTCGGCTATATCCATACATGAGTGGGTGATCCATAGCTATAATACAAAGACAATTTGATGCTCAGTGACTGCCTTCATTTCCCCTTTATGTGACCTCCTTCTTCTTTTTTTTACCTTTACTTTCTCCCTCTTTATTATCTATACGTGGATGTTTTTTTGTATGTGCCTGTGTGTACAAAGTGTATCAATGTAAAAAAAAAAAATGTTTTGGGTGCTCTCATGTGAAACAGCCATATCAAACTGAAATAAAGAAAATGTGCAAAAAAAAAAAAAAAATGATGTGTCACAGACAGACAAACATGCTGACAACAAAAGGATAATTAATTCACAATATCAATCCTCCATAGATAGATTTCTTAAGATAAGTTTGATGCTTAATTCCTCATTTTGGCAATTCCTCATTTTGACTTACATCAGTTTTATGGTTTCTAATAAAGTGAGTCCATTTCAAGTGTTTTCAGTGTCTAAATTTTTAACGAAAAGGGTGGAATGATATTTACTGTCAGCTTTTCCAGCTTCAAACTATTGTTATTGTATTGACCTGTAAGAATCCACTATCAGTCGACTGTAAAATTACTTAAAAATTTGTAAACCAAAAGGACATGCAGGACATGAGACAAAAATGTCACAACAAAAAGGAAATATCAAAAAAAGATGCAATAAGACAGTGGTTCCCAACCTTTTTTGGCTTAACGTCCCAAATTTCTGGTGACCCCAGACATTCAAAACGGAGACTTTTTTTTTTTTTTGCTAAAATTAATTTGTATTCGATCATGTAATAGTTTGCTACACTATGTGACAAATAAACATTAATTTTAGACAATATTTAGTCCATATAATGTATATTATTATGGCAGTAAAGCCAGGTGTAGATTACTGCACAAAGTGAGAATTTTATTTTCCTTGGTCAGTATATGTACAGTCAGTCCAGCTGTGATTTACAAGGACAATTAATACTGAACAAACAAGAACTCAAACTATGAATTATGAAAGAGCTGCAGCATCTGAAACTGACCACAATGAACATTTGACAGATAAACAGAACCACAGTGCTGCAGTTTCACACTCACAGTTTGTCATGTCTTTTATGGATTGGGATTGTCTCAACTCATCCTATATTTTTTTTTTATTAAGTTTTTTTAAATTATTTTTATCAATTACTAGAACTTTCAGGTGGCCCCATTTGAATTCCAGGCGGCCCCACGTGAGGTCCTGACCCCGAGGTTGAAAAACACTGCAATAAGACATGGGCATTGTAACAAGATAAAAGTAACTTGAAAGACATAAGACAAAATAATATGAACAGAGTGAAAATATCAGATATAAGTCACAGACATTAGCAGGAAAGAATCAGTGTGTCTGCAAATGATGCAAAAGCACAGTACAGCCTCAGAAAGTTTCAAATCCAGTAGTTTTTGGTGCAAACCTTCAGTCTGGGGGAACACACTTAGAGATTACCCACCAAATACGAATTCGACTCACATGTAGCTATTGTATGTGCAAATGTAAATGGTCATTGTCATGGGAAATATTTAGTCACTTATTCTGCCTCAAGTCAAAAACTGTATGTTTTAAGACTTGACACATCTGCACAGACGCTGTGAACATAAACCTGTGACTTCAACTGGAACTGATGAACAACTTTGACTGGTCAGACCTAACACTGATGTGAATGCATGGCCCACTGCAGGGAGCAACTCAGTAAAAGTAAAATAACAAAGAAAACAGACTCTCCAACTCCTATTCAAGCCTTCGCAGGATGATACTGTCTGACAGATACAGGAAGGGCTGCACAGACAGAACAGAGCTAAACACATCGTCATAGGACCAGCGTTACAGTAACTACTACAGCAGTCTTATACGTTTACAATAGGAATGGGAAGATTATCTGATACGTATCAATACGCTGACTTGCATGTCCACGATCTGAATGCACTGGTAGAGAAGCTGCGAGTGAATGAAAAGTTTGGAATGATATCGAGATGCATCAGTTACTGAATGTTTGTACCGATAAAATTTGATCAATTCAATAAAAATAGATTTTTACTTGCATTTAAAAGTCTTACTCTTTATTTGACCTTATGTGAGGCACGTATTCTGAAATTGCACAAAAGCCACGTTGTGAAAAGTCATGGTCTTAATTGACAAATAAATAATCAAGCTCATTGACTTGCACTGTATATATATATATATATATATATATATATATATATATATATATATATATATATATATTTTTTTTTTTTTTTTTTTTTTTTTTTTTTTTTTACCACAATGAATGTGTTGAATCAGAATGTGCTTAACTGCTCTGTATCATGATTTGGGTGTGAATTGTATCATATCACATCACAAGATGCCACACATGTATCTTTAATATATTGGATCAGAGATGTTGTATTGAGATGCATGTTCTATCGGCCTTACCACTAAGGTTCCCAACCCTAGTTCACAGGGATGTTGCAGCCAGACCCAACACGTATGCAGACTGTGATGATAAAACCTACTGAATCTCAGGCAATACCACAAGTACAGATGCAAGAATTAAAAGTCATCGGTGAACACTAAACAATGGTGATAACTTAATAACTCCCCTGTTATAATAGTTGTATTTATGGCAACAGAAAAAAACCTAAAGTCCAGGGGGCAGAGTGTGGACCCAGACATGATGTTAGAAAGGAAGGTGATCTGGGATGACAATTCTGCAAAGAAATCTAGAGTTTAGCAGTTTTAGCTACAAAAACACACCTTTCATATTGATCAACGTGCCATTTCACACTGACTTCCTATTGGTTGTTAAATAGATGTAGGTCGTAGCAGCTTCACACTGTGAGACCGTCAAACTAAATTTATGACCTTGTTGGAATATTGTCCCAGGCTGTCTTTGATCAAACGACGGTGGCCATCTTTGAACCGCTAAATAAGTGCAATATAGGACAACCAAACACGTCACAACCAAACCAAATCATTGTATACTGGACTTCATCAAGTTTTTGGAGGGATGAAAGCACAAGTCAATCTAAAAATTATGAGAAATTTCTGTCTATCAGTGAATTTTGTAAAACATCACCATTCCTGAATTATATTACACCCGAGAAACACGACAGCAGGTAGAGATGTAGGACTGCTGACGTGGAAAGAAATGAGCATCTTTTGTGTTTTAGGTCATAGAATACAACTGTGGATTGAATAGATAAAATAGAATGATGGAGATACATCATCATTTTGGATGTAAAGGCCTAGCTAATACATCCTCTGACAGTCATTTGGAGTTTATTTTGGAAAAAAAATCTTGAGAATAACTTACTTAAAAATCAATAATAAAAAAAAAACAAAAAACTGATCCGAATTAACTGTTAATATATAGGGTTTTTTTCCCCCATTTTATTTATTTATCTATTTATTTTTAATATTAATATGATAATATGATTTCAAAGTGACTTAAGAAACTGAATGTAGACTAATTTGTGTTAATGTTTAATCTGCTGCAACTTCAGGTGTGGAGTTGGAGTAAGGATGGAGTAGGAGAAGCAGAAATAAACCTCTGGCTTCAGCTTCTTCCTTTTTCAGTTACCAATTGTGTTAATTCTATGTTTGCTTGTTAGTTTTTTATATGTATGTGTTTTGTACATAACTGAAATAAATATTAATAAATATTCATTCATTCATTCATTCATTCATTCAGTGTGTGTTCTGTGTGTGTTGTGTCCGTCCATACGGGCTCCTCTTACCTTTATTCTGGGCATGGTGACAGTTGGAGGTCTGGCTTTGGCCACAAAGCTGTGTGAGGAGCCTCTCTCCACCACATGTCTGGTGTAAGGCATAAATATGCGACCACTGGGTCCGAACACGAAGTCCTCCCTCAGGGCGTCCACTAACATGATGACCACCCTTTTAAACAGGGGCTGGGGGAGCCGAGAGCCATTGGGAGCCCTCCCTGTAAAGTAAACACACATGGCCTCAGTTGTAATTAGGGGTGTTAGAATATATCGGTTCTGCAATATATCGCGATATTTCATTTCACAATATTGTACTGATATTAAAAAGTACTATATTGATATTTTTAGGTATTTATTCAAATGCAGATATTATGGAGGTTGATTTTTGTTTATATTTTATTCATTATTATTTAACACTCATTTATTAAATAAGGTTAGTTCCTTTCTTGGGGTTGTACAAAAATAATGTTCTGATGTTAGTTCTGAACTAAAAGAATCTGAACATTTGAACAGGATCTAAAACTGTAATGTCTGTAAAATAGAATTCAACTTTTAACAGAGGAACATTTTGTGATATAGCATTAGATCCTGTTGTGATCAAATAAAAATGTGTTTAATATTTGTGCAGATTTCTGGTGTAATTCAATTCTTCAAGGAGATAATCATTTTTTTAAAAAAAGAAACAAACAAAAAATTGCCTTTTTAACAGTATCGCGATATATCGTGATATGATATATCGTGATCCTAGTATTGTGATTTGTATCATATCGCCAGATTCTTGCCAATACACAGCCCTAGTTGTCATGCTTGGGTTCTGAGTTTAGGAGCGGATCCACGGCAGCAGGTGATGCCGGGCAGGGACTCACCTGTCACCGGCTCCGCTGGCAGGTCGGACAGTTTGCTCTTGGAGGAGAGAGAAGACTTGACAGGTACGGGAAAGAAGCCCCGGAGGAAGAGGGCAACGCCAATCACTTCAAAAATCAAAATAAATGAGGCGAGCACAGACGAGCGCACTTTCATTTTGTTAGTTTAAAACAGAGATGTTAGAGAGACGAGCTGCTAAGCTAGCGGTGCTTCCTACATTGTTTACCTAAATATACAAGACAGAAATGTTTTCATAATGTTCTGTTTCACATGAGAGCATGTGTCAAACATTATTTATAAAGTCGAAGGTCAGCATACATCATAACTGACTTTATGAAATATATTTATGACCGCAGTTACTAAGAAATAAAAATACTAATGACAGTTAGCTTTAAGAAACGGCAACACCGTGTAAGCGGCTTCCGCATTGAGAGCCTGAACTACGGGTAGTATATTAGGTCAAACATAAGCAATACGCTTTTTGTGCCACATACGCTTCGGGGAGAGAAACACAGAGAAGGATGCACAGGAACAAGAATTACTTATTTACGGGGGAAATTATACTATAAACAATTAACAGTCATTATTTGAGGGGGGAAAAAAATCACTGCTTCTTGGTCCACAGACAGATTTAACTGTTGTACCATGAACAATAGGAAGAAAAAACATGATACAAGATGCAACATAAAAACAGACAGACAAATAGTAAAGTGTAGCATATCCAGGTTATGCAGGTACCTACTAACTGTAGCAGGTAATGCTTAAATTCACATTTGATTATGTTTACTGATTGATTTTATTTATAGGGAAGGTATCACCTGGTATGGATCTACATGTTATTAAATATTTAGTGTTGCGTGTGATTTAATATAAAATGTTTTATCCACTCACAGTCTAAGGCAGGGGTGTCAACCTCAGTTCCTCGAGGGTCGGTATCCTGCATGTTTTAGATGTTTCCCTCTTCCAACACACCTGATTCAAATGATAAGCCTATCATCCAGCTCTGCAGAAGCCTGATAATGACCGTCAGGTGTGCTGGAAGAGGGAAACATCTAAAACATGCAGGATACCGGCCCTCGAGGATCTGAGTTTGACACCCCTGGTCTAAGGTATCTGCCATAAAGTTTAAAAGGTAGGTAGGCTAACAAGTAGGATATTCTTAATTAGTACAACCTGAACATCTCCTCAAAAACTGAATTGTACATATTATTATTTGCCTAAAGCCCTGCTATAACAGATGCCCCCCTGTTTGGATTATTATAAACACATTTAAAACCTTAGCTACTGCCATTTAGATGAGTTACTTAGATTGTTCCTGACTCAAAGAAGACAAATTAACATGATTATTTTTATGTATACCTTAAGTTTTACATTGGTTCTGGAGATGACATCATTTCTGAGAGTTCACAATTGTACTGAGATACAGTAAGAAAGAAAAACGTCAAGTATCTGCTCATTTTTCCTTTGGATGCTGTAAAGTGTTGCTAAGTACAACCTCAGTCTAAAGTACACAAGGATGCATTGATACAAGCAAAACTACAATGGATACATTTTGATACGACTTTTTCAACATATCATAGAGCAGGTGAATCAGGAATCAATAACCCATAATGCCTCACTGAATGTTTCTCTATATTTAACTGTGTTTGAGTGATTTACCACCATTTATTGTAATATTATCTTTTGTATTTTGTGTTCTTTTTTTTCTGTGAAAATCATGTATTTTCCTACATTTAATTTCTTGATCACATAGATATTCATAAAAGCTCAGACTAAAGTTGAGAATTATTTGTTTAAAAATAGAGAAAACTGAGGAAAAAGTGACTTTTTCAGTAAATCTCTGATTAACTGAACATAAACGCAGTGTGTCCATCCACTGTTATTGATCCAACTCCATGGGTTTGACTGGGGAATCAATGTTGTAGAAGATAACGGTGTTTTCACATTCACTACAGAGCCTCTGAACATCAAAATGGGTCATATCTGATGACCAGTTCTACATGTTAAGTGTCATGAGGTAACTTTTGTTATGATGTGGCACTGTATAAATACAATTTGATTGATTGATTGACCATGAAAAGATGACAAACTGCATTTTACACCAATTATTTCCATGTATTGATAGGATTAGTGGCTCAACAGGTATTAAACAGTTTACATCAGTAGATGGTTTGGGTAGATGTTTGGGTCTTTAAGGGTTAATAACTCTTCTGTATGTACATCTGCACATGGAATGGCTTGTGTTGTCTTTGAGCTGCTGCTGCCATCTACTGGAATCAGTGAATAAAGGACTGGCTTGGATGGATTTTCACACATTCAGCATTTATAGTGTAAATATGCTATTTGTATTACATTTTTGTTTCTCTCTTGGTAGATTCTAGGGCTCAGAATTAACTTAAAGAGACAGATAAAATAGATAAATAATACATATTATAGATAATAAGCTGTTTGTAATCTGGTGTGTTTTTACACATAAATGTGTGAACTTTTTGGTAACATTTTACAATAAGGGTCCCTTAATTAATGTTAGTTAGTGCAGCATTAAGCATTAATTAACTGTTCAATAATAAATTATCAATCATTATTATGTTTTACCTAACAGTAACATATTAGTTAATGTATTAATAAGCCATTAATGTTTACTACTCAGAGTTTGTTAAATTATAAAGCATTAATAAAAGTTGAATAATCTAATTAGTTATCACTATGTATGCACTACTCAGCATTAATTAACACATAGTTTATATATTCGTAAGTCGTTAATAATGTCTCCAGTAATCATTTACTAATGGGGTTGGGAAGGCCAACTGTCTGCCACTGTGTTCCCAGTGCTATTGCTGGTACCAGTTGCGATCATTGGTACCGGTGCCATCGCTGTTGTTGGTACTGGTGCCGGGCTGGTCAGTCATGGGAGCACAGGGAGCTGGTGTGTGGGTAAGAAGAACCAGGAGACTGGGCATGAGCAGAAGCAGAGCTGAACTTTAATAACCTGACCTAACCTTTAATAAATGCATGGCTCATTAGCATAAATGAACCACAGGTAACCAGTAGTGAACACTATCTGGACCTTTATAAAGTGTCAACATGTATCCCTTAGGAAACACATAACAGTGGTAAATAAGCATTACTTCACCATTATTAGTTGAAATGTAGTTGAAACAATCACATATAAGGCCTTTTACACATTTTATTTAAAACACCTTAAAACAGATTAACAGAACATCTCAACTCACACAGAGGAACATTCTGAGCAAACATGTTCATCTGATCTGTCATGATCACATGTTCATCTGATCTGTCATGATCACATGTTCATCTGATCTGTCTTAGCGGTAGGGCTGTTAGAAAATATCGGTTCTGCAATATATTGCGATATTTCATTTCACAATACTGTATCAATATTAAAAAGTACCGTATTGATATTTTTAGGTATTTATTCAAATGCAGCTATGGCGGAGGTTCATGTTTGGTTTTTGTTTTCTTTATTGTTTGTATCTTATTTATTATCATTTAACACTGTTTTATTAAACAATGGTTATTTGCAGCATCCTAAAAGCACTTTTTAATGTCTGAGAGGCAGATGGTAGTTCCTTTGTTGGGATTGAACTCAAATACTGTTCTGATGTTAGTTGTGAACTAATAGAATCTGAACATTTGAACAGGATCTGAAACTGGAATGTCTGTAAAACTGAATTTAAGTTTAAACACAGGAACATTTTGTGACATAACATTAGATCCTGTTGTGATCAAATAAAAATGTGTTTAGTATTTGCGTATATTTCTGCTGTAATTCAATTCTTCCAGGAAATAATCATTTTTAAAAAAGAAACAAACAAAAATTTGCCTTTTTAACAGTATCATGATATATTGTGATATATCGTATCGTGATCCTAGATTTGGGATTTGTATCGTATCGCCAGATTTTTGCCAATACACAGCCCCTACTAAGCAGACAGTTAGCCTCCTTCTAAACCCCGTTAGTAAATGATTACTAGAGACATTATTAACGGCTTACGAATATATAAACAATGTGTTAATTAATGCTGAGTAGTGCATACATAGTGATAACTAATTACATTATTCAGCTTTTATTAATGCTTTATAATTAACTAACTTTGAGTAGTAAACATTAATGGCTTATTAATACATTAACTAATATGTTAGCTAATGCTAAATAATACATAATAATGATTGATAATATATTATTAAACAGTTAATTAATGCTTAATGATGCACTAACTAACGCTAATTAAGGGACCCTTATTGTAAAGTGTTACCAACTTTTTAAAATGACATTTCAGGGATCAAGGATTTCAAAGACGCCTGTATGATTTTGAAAACCATTAACAGCCTTTTACATACATGAACAGAAGTGGACTTTAGTTTATCACTGTATGAAGTCTAACCATCAGCTATGTTCAATCTATGTCACTTATTTCTACATTCATTTCAAACACATTGAATTATAAAGCTACTAAGTTATAAGCCTCTAAGGATCTTAATCATACAAATGTAAAAATGCATTGGTCTGAGTCTAATAATGATGATAAAAAGCCTTGACCAAACTAAGGAAAACCCTGAGGTCAGTAGGGCTTCCTCCAGTCAAACCACCTGAATGTGGTTTTTAACTTTCATTTAGTGAAATGCATTAAATGATGCAAACTCATCATGAATGAAAAAGGTGATGAAAAAAATCTTGAATATCAGCTTTAAGATGTGGATTTACTGTTTATTGTGGATCAGGATGGAGAAAAGTCTGCTCTGAACTCATTTTACTGCTTGAAAACTAACAGAATTATCTGAAATACTTGACTTTATAGCCACCTCTCTGAGTATATGAGGTGTGAATGTTACACACAGACATGCCTGCACAGACTCATAGTAGAACAGTCCTGGTCCTGAACTGGCCAGCCTGCAGCCCACCATCTGAAAACCAGAACTGGGACAACACTCCTCTGCCAAAAGTCCATCAACTGGTGTCCTCAGTTCCAGACTTTACAGCAGTGGTTTCCAACCTTTTTTGGTTCGTGTCCCCATTTTAAAATCACAAATTTCTGGCGACCCTAGACATTCAAAACTGAGACTTTTTTTTTTTTTTTTTTTGCTAAAATTAATTTGTTTTTGCAAATAAACATTAATTTTAGACGACATTTAGTCTATATAATGTACATTATTGTGGACGGAGGCAGTAAATCCAGGTGTAGATTACTGCACAAAGGGAGAATCAGATTTTCCTTGGTCAGGATATGTCCAGTCAGTCCAGCTGTGATTTACAAGGAGGACAATTAATACTGAAAAAACAAGAACTGAAACTATGAATTATGAAAGAGCTGCAGCATCTGAAACTGACCACAGTGAACATTTGACACAGAAACAGAACCACAGTGCTGCAGTTTCAGCTTCAGTTTGTCATGTCTGTTATGTATTGGGATTGTCTGTCAACTCAACATATATTTCTTATTAGTAAGTTTTTATTTTTTTTATCAATTACTAGAAATTTCAGGTGACCCCGTGTGGTATCCCAACCCCAAGGTTGAAAAACACTGGCTTAAGCACTCTGTAACAGGGTTATTTTACACTCTTTTTAGTGGAATCTATTAAATGAACCAAAACTATCCATCACGGCAGGCATCAAAACTACGATTTCACCAGAGAACTCATTAGAACAAAATTATACTTGGACCAACAGATCACTTATAAAAGGTTCCATATAAAATAGATGCAACTAGAATGAGTCCTGGATGAAAACACACGTTTTGTTTGTGGTGGATGGAACTAAGAAATTGTTCATTGTAATGCAAGAGATTCACCTGAGTAATGACAGACAGACAGACAGGTTCATGATACTGAGGATATGACTGAGGTCTGACAGATTTGATGAAAAACTGGTCACGAAAGTCTCCCACACATTTAAATTATCTGCCAGATATTAAATCTGTGACTTAACTTGTCGTGTTCTTCATTTATATTTTTGCACTACACACATCCTATATCAGCAGAACATCGAGCTGATGTAAAGATAAAACTGAGATGAACCAATCTCACATGCATCACAGGTCTGTCTGTAAATAAAATGATCATCAAAAAGCTGGAAATTCAGGTACTGAACTCATTGGTAAAAACTGTGTGTCAATAAAGTCACTGACGATGAAAAATCTATGGAATTAAATGCTTCAGCAAACAGTCGATCTTTACATTCTGTTAAATGTCAAACACACACAAAGTAAGGACACATTTGAGAAAACAACAATGATTTCATTTATTCAGAGGCAGATCAGGTAAAACTAGTCTTTGAATACCAAAGGCCAGTTGAATACAATAATAACAGTGTTAATAACTACGTCCTAATACTATTTACTTGTCTTTCCTCTTTAGAACACTGATAAAAACATCTTTGGGAACATCTATATTTCCAATTCGTCTCATCTTCTTTTTGCCCTCTGCCTGTTTCTTTAACAGCTTCATCTTCCGGGTTATGTCACCTCCATACTGCCAAGAGACAAAAAACAAAGAATTCTTGACATTTGTGGCACATTCTTCTATTCACCTCTGTTGAAAAATCATCTACTTACACATTTTGCGAGAACGTTTTTCCTGTATGCCTTTATCCTGAAAGACACACATTATGGAACATAAGTCTTACACCTTGGACACATCCCATTCCCAAAGCATTCCGTCTAAAGCAGAACTTACGTTTCTCTTGCAATGACTTTACTTCCAATAGCAGCCTGAACGGCAATCTCGAACATCTGCCTGGGTATGGAGTCTTTGAGGCGCTCACACATGGCTTTCCCTGTGTTGTATGCACGCTGCCTGAGGAAGGCACAACGAAACGACACTGAGCAAACTGTGGTGACAACAACACAACTTTACTGAGAGAAACCAAGAAGAAAACAAGCGCAAACCTTTTAGATTAACCTGGCAAATTCCAAATGTATGGGTTGACCAAAAAAATTCCCCCACTGGATTTGAAGAAGTGGTTATGGAAGTAAATCTGTCTCATCAGATTTTGAATTATAAAAGCCACTGAATTTCAAGCACTGAAATTAAGTATCTGAATTTTTTGTCTCTCAATTTAACGATGTTCATAAATTTAGAATAAAAAAAAAATTCAGGTGCAAAAAATTCAGATCACACATCCAGGACACCAAAGAAAAGCAATCGATTCTATCTCAAGTCGAACTGACAGCCAGCCAGTTGAGTTACGTTAGGTTGGTCATGTGACATCGATGCAAGAAGACGGTCAGCGCGGATGTGTGATCTGAATTTTTTACATCTGAATTTTTTTTTTATTCTAAATTTATGAACATAGGTGAATTCAGAGACAAAAAATTCAGACAATTTCAGTGCAAAAAAATGTCAGTGCTAGAAATTCAATGGCTTTTATAATTCAAAATCTGATGAGACAGATTTACTTCCACAAGTGATTTTTAGCTTTTTTTTTTTTTTTTTTTTAAATGGAATTCTTCCTTTTCCCACATTTCCCTGTGCTCTCCATAAACTGTAAATGCTCTGCTTGGGTCTGAATTCTTCATTCATTCAACTCCACAGGTCCATCTTCAACTCTGTTTCTGAGTAATGACACCACAAAGGTAGTTTGGAGCGCTGGCCCTTTAAATGCACATGAGCCACTTCAGGCCCCGCCCCCTCCAGGTTGTCGGCTGTGCTGCTCTGTCCCGTTCAACAGACAACTGAACATTTGAGGTAATGGGCTCCAAGTTTGGACATATTTTCAGTCTGGACTCCAACTGCTGATGACAACAGACAATTATGGAAAAAAACTGGAGAAATGTTGGTCTGAAGTCTGGACCTGATATGAACAAATGTGGAGACGGAACTAGTTATAGACAGAACTAATGAAGAAGGAATTCAAACAGGTTGTAGAAATCCACTGGATTTTTGCCCAAATGAATATAAAGATAGTTTTGCAGCAGCTGGAGGGTTCAAGTTCAAACTGTATGAACTATTAGGGTCCAAATACACAAAGAAATGAAGCACAGACTAAGAAAAGTGGGTTTAGACAAATATGAGCCCTTTAAGGCAGCAAACAGCAGATCCTTCCATTGGATTATTACTGCAGTGATTAATATGTGCCAGATGCAACAAGTTCTTTAACCCTAACTGATGCACTAAATAGTTACTAATGTCTGAATTAAGTACCATTTTGATATAAAGTGTAAAGACTAGACTGTGTTTCAGTGCACAAAGGGGATTAGTGGGTCTTCCATTGTCTTCAAAGAGTGCAAAATGCCGCTGCGCATCTTTTAACTGGCACTCTTCAATTTGTGCACATTTCTCCGGTTTTAGCGTCGCCCCATTGGCTGCCTGTCCGTTTTAGACTCCATTTTAAAATACTTTTGTTTTTAAATCCCTCCATGGTCTTGCACCGTCCTACCTCTGAGCTCCTTCACACATACAGGGTGGGGAAGCAAAATGTACAATATTTTGAGGCAGGGATTGAAAGACAGTGTATGACCAATTAGTTTATTGAAAGTCATGAGAATTTATTTGCCACAAGAAAATGTCCATAATAGAAAATGTTTTTATTCTATGTGTCCTCCTTCTTTCTCAATAACTGCCTTCACACGCTTCCTGAAACTTGTGCAAGTGTTCCTCAAATATTGGGGTGACAACTTCTCCCATTCTTCTTTAATAGTATCTTCCAGACTTTCTGGTCATAGTTTTGCTCATAGTCATTCTCTTCTTTCCATTATAAACAGTCTTTATGGACACTCCAACTATTTTTGAAATCTCCTTTGGTGTGACGAGTGCATTCAGCAAATCACACACTCTTTGACGTTTGCTTTCCTGATTACTCATATGGGCAAAAGTTTCTGAAAAGGTATGGATAATAGTGTTAGGTATGATTATGACATCAGTATATGTTTGGGTTCAAAACAACTGACGTAGTGTCTGCTGAGAAAAAACAACTAAATGTTCAGTGTAAATTTTGCTTCTCCACCCTGTACACTTCCACTCGCTCTCTCAGATCAGCTGATCAGCTGCTTTTGATGGTGCCCAGAACAACGTGCAGGCTACGAGGAGGTGGGGCCTTTGCTGCTGCTGGTCCCAGACTGTGGACCAAACCTCTGCAGAGCTGACTTGTCTGTTTTGAAATCTCTTCTTAAAACCCACCTGTTCTCCTTGGCCTTTTAACACTCGTGCAATGTTGACTTTTTGTTTCTGTTTTAATATTTTAACTTGTTTTTGTTGCACCCTTGAAATGAACGACCAGACTCACGTTCATCTTCGTTTTGGGCAACTTTTATTACTGTCCTCAGTTCGTTTCACATCAAGCATTTTCTTAAGTTTCTGCGCGACTACACAACAATGCACTGACTGTACTACCCATGAGTCTTTTGTGTCTCGCTCTTAAAGGAACATAACCATGTTATTACATAGGTACAGTTTTAGAAAAAAAAAATTAATTACTCAGTTGTGTATATATATATGAATAATGTTTTAACCTCTACAATGAAATATGAATTTATAATTATGAACTTATAACTGTCCAAATCCTATTACCATGTAAATAGTTTTTGCTTTAAATTTCAATGCGCTACAATTTGATTTGATTTTAATGTTTTTAATGCTTTTATCAATTTGTATTGTGCTTTCATTCTTCTGTACAGAACTTTGGTCCACTGTGGTTGTTTTAAAGATGTGGGAGACTTTTGTGACCAGTTTTTCATCAGATCTGTCAAACCTCAGTCATATCCTCAGTATCATGAACCTGTCCGTCTGTCTCTCATTACTCACCTGAATCTCTTACATCACAGTGAACAGTTTCTTAGTTCCATCCACCAGAAACAAACCATGTGTTTACATCCAGAGCTGGGAGGGAACTCAGGCATCTGAGGAATTTTGTCGTGATGTGCATTGTAGGAAGCGAAGGCAGCACCAGCATATGATATTATATGGATGAAACACGACGCGGAAACGGCTGGAGGGATATGCACAGAGGGAAGGGAGCTCCTGCCATTTCCATGTCATGTCTTTCGCAGCTGCGGCTGTCAGACAGCAGCGCAAAGCAGCGTTTCCCACAATGCACATCACGACAAAATTCCGAAGATGCCCGAGTTACCTACTGGCTCTGTCTGTAAACATATGGTTTGTTTCTGGTGGATGGAACTAAGAAACTGTTCACTGTAATGCAAGAGATTCAGGTGAGTAATGACAGACAGACTGACAGATTCATGATACTGAGGATATGACTGAGGTTTGACAGATCTGATGAAAAATTGGTCACAAAAGTCTCCCACACCTTTAACCCTAACTGATGCACTAAATCAGGGCTCTCAAACTCATCCTCTTCCAGGTTCCACATTCAGCCCGATTTGATCTCCAGTGGGCCGGACCAGTAAAATAATAGCATAAGAACCTGTAAATAATGACAACTCCAAATTTTTGGCTTTGTTTTAGTGCAAAAAACTCTCATTAAATTATGAAAATACTTACATTTATAAACCATCCAAACAAAAAAGATATGAATAACCTGAAAAAAAATGAAATTTCTTAAGAAAAATAAGTGCAATATTAAAAATATTCTGCCTCAACTTATCATTAGTCCATGTGCATTATGGATCAGATCTGCAAAGACATTAAACACTGAGGAACAGGAAGAAAAGAGTTCAAATTGTGCTGAATTTTCTTTAGACATTTCAGGTTGTTCATATTTGTTCAGGTTATTCACATTTTATTGTTACAGGATAGTTTGTAAATGTAAATATTTTCATAATTTAATGTTATTTTTTGCACTAAAACAAAGACAAAAATTTGAAGTTGTCATTATTTATAGACATAATGTAATATTTTTTTTCACACCAAACCCAGAAGAAAATATGGAGTCATTATTTTTTGTAGGATATTTGACTGTAGATCATATTGGCCTGTATGTGGAACCTGAACTAAAATGAATCTGTGGAATTTTTGCACTTTGCAAATTCATCCCACGGGTCGGATTGGAACCTTTGGCCGGCTGCATTTGGCCCCCGGGCCGCATGTTTGACACCCCTGCACTAAATAGTTAGTAATGTCTGAATTACCTACCATTTTAAAACAAAGTATAAAGCCTGGACGGTGCTTCAATGCATAAAGGTCATGTGATCAGCAGCCTATCATATGCAGACGGACACATGTGCTGTCATCACCTTCTCTGTTTGGCTGGACGTCCTCGTGTCACTGAGCTCCTGTCACAGACTATAAAACATTTCACTGGTGTAAAAGCTGCTCTGTGATTGGCATGTTCCCCTTCATGAAGAGCCCCCCCACCCCACCCCGAGGCCTCCAGCATAAATGGGGAGCTGCTAAAGCCGCTGAAGTGAGGCGCCCTTCCATTACCATGGCCCGGACTGGCTTTGATGAGTACATTAAACACAAGTCTGCCCAGCGTCATCATTTTTTGGACTGTGAGTTCCTCTGTCGTCCTTGTCCGATGTGTAAAGTCACTGTAAGATAATGTTACCGCTGACTGCCAAGAGGCCATTTTTAAGGTGGAATACATTTCATGCTCTGTGGGCTCAGAGGAATTACCTAAGTAATAAATGACCATATAACCTTGAAATTATGTAAACTCATAAAAAACCTGCCAATTGTTTTGTCTGGCAGCAGGAATAATTCAACCATAGAAAATATAATAAGGAGATCTTTTTAGACAACACCAGTGGAACGATGTCTGAGAAACAGTCTTTTCACTTTAACCCTTTCATGCATTAATTATCAAAAAAAAAGTGTAGATTTTTTTCAGATTGATTTTATAACTCAAAATTAGGCTAAAGTTGAAATGCATTTTTATTTTTATGTTATTTATGTTTTTAATATGGTTTTATTACGAAGATATTTTATCTCCTGAGGAAAGTACAAGGAACAAGTACAAGGAAAGTACAAGTTTTGGCTTTTCTTTATTTAAACATCACGGAAACATCATGATGCAACAGTTTTTTCAGATACTTTTTTTTTTTTAAATTATAGAATGTCCTTTGCGGTGGACCATTTTTTTTTTTTTTGTTTTTTTGTTTTTGTGTATATATAAAGCTGTGAAACTCTTGTCCACACACATGGGCAGAAAACCCATAGCTGGGTCTTAGGAGGTTAACTTTATGAGATCACAGAGCAGTCCAAATTCTAAAACTAGGATGGTACCTTTTTCATTGTATTGCTTAGGGTCTATAGAGACTGCCCCCATGTGGTTTGGAGAATATTGCCTTTCTAACCCTTTGGAAAGTGAGCTTAAACTATGTGTCCACAAATGTGCATGTCATGTATGAAAGGCTTAAATATTGGATCCTAAATAGTGTTAAATATGGGTCCCCCCCCCCCCCCCCAAACACAATTAGGAGAAAAAATGTCCAGTCATGGAAATAAGGAAAACGATATTGTGCACAATCCATTACTAATTTGAAATAAAGTTGCCAAAAAATACAATTTGGAGAATGATATAAAAATTTTGATTTGGCCCTCCTTTGCACCAGGTGTAACTGATCCTGTTTTTCTAAGGTGGAATGAAAAAGGTTTAACAGTGGTATGCCTGTTTGTAGAGGGAAATATTTTTAAGTCTCGAAAAGATAAAAACAGAATTCAATCTAGAAAATATAGATTTGTATCGATGTCTACAAGTACGACATTTTTACAATACAGAAATATGAAAAGGCATTTCAAGTAGTGGGGCTGACTTAGAGATGCCTACAAAGGTCTGCCAAGTACAACTGTTTCTAAATTATATAAAGGGCTGCAGACATTAAATGGAAACAACACATTATATATTAAATCTAAATGGGAGGAAGAGCTGGGTATTGTCTTGTCTGAGAGTGAGTGGTATACCATGTGCAACACACAACAAACATCTACCAGCTCTAAAAGATGGAGGAAATTTGGGTGGAAAAGCCTGATCCGATTCTTTATTCCACCACATATCACTACTAAAGTCAAAGGGCATGAACAATATTGCTGGAGACAGTGTGGGCACGCAATTGCTAATCACTGTCACATTTTCTAGACTTGTATAAAATTGAAGTCTTTCTGGGAAAGGCTTTTTGAAATAATTGAGGGTATTATGACCTTCACAATTCCTAAGGACCCCAAATTCCTTTAGCTGGGACTGCTAAATGGAAATGTATTAGACAAAGAAGACAAATACCTTTTTAAAATTCTTATAATCACTTCCAAAAAGGCCATTACAAGGAACTGGCTCCAAACGGATGCACCCCATGAGGATCAGTGGCTACCAGAGGAAATGTCCTCCATGGAAAGACTGACTTACTACCTACCTATATATATATATACACATATTGGATCTAGGGATGTAACGATTACCGGTATAACGATACACCGCGGTAAAATTGCAGACGGTTAGTATTAGCGTTTAAATGCTAATTATCATGATAACCGTGTTTGATTACCGCACGTTTAGGGGGAAAAAACCCTATGTCAAGATCTGCTTTTATGTCAAATAGGTGAGTATAGTTTTAATTTATTACAATTTAGATTTTATATACCTATTATTTGGAGCCAATATTCACTTATAAAATCTTTGAAACAGTTCATTAACTCTTTCAGTGCCATGGGCCGATTAAATCGGCTTTACGAATACAACCTTAAAAGTGCCACGGGCCGATCAGATCGGCTTTGGAGAACACGCCATATTTGTGTACAAACAAACCATCCAGCCCCATTTCTTTCTCACATTTCGATGACGTTCTTTCAAATCTTCTTGCAAATTACGATCAATAATGAATCGGCTGCGTCCGGTGCGTTTTGAATCTAAGTAGCAATCGGTCGGATGTTACCGAGCGGTTTTTGACCAAGGAAGAGCTCGCGTTTCGTTTTCTGCTTGGGAAATTTTATGAATGAATTTATGAATGAAATCATATGCAAATTAGATGGCCATTTTGTAGTAATATCGTAAACACAGCGATCTGTCAAAACAGTCCCATCTGCTAGAAAATGAGTTCTGATGACGATTCAGACTTCGATTATAAAAACGACGCGGAATACTGAAGAATGGCCAAATTCTGTGGCACTTTTAAGGCTTATTAGCCCCTTAACTGTCTGGCACCGAAAGAGTTAAACATCTGTGTATTATTTATGCAATAAATTAGATACATTTTTCAAATTGGATTTTATTTTTTTGTGTGTTCTCTGTCCTTTTATGTTGATATAGTAGGTTAAAGTGAAAAAATAATAGGCAAATGAGATAGATGAAGTTGTGCTGAAAAAAAACCAGATCCCAAACATGGGTATAGTAAACATTTGTTTATATAGTATATAAAAGCAAAATCTAAAGGACTGAAAAATAGGCTCAGACCACTAAGGGGTAATATTTGAATGTTTCCGCAACAGAAAGTGCATTGTGCCAATTATTTTATTTATTTATTTATTTTTCAAAATACCACTTGGTTAAATTATTTCAGTGTGTGTATTAGCACTTTTTGAACATTTTGAGCACAATTTCAACAATACCGCAATAATAATGATAACCGTGATAATTTTGGTCACAAAAACCGTGATATGAAATTTTCATATGGTTACATCCCTAATTGGACCCTAGCCTTACTGAGTGTATACCTGTGAACTATTGTGGTGAGCTCTTCCACCGGTCGTCCATTCAGAAGTATATCCATCTTTATGAGATCAGCAGTCTGGTAGCCTGAATTCTCATAGTCAAAGCTGAGGAAGAAGAGGTTACAGACAGTGAAAATCAGTTTACAATCCGCCATAGTGCCCCATCACATGTTAGCTTTAAGGTACACATTTCAAAATACTGCTGCTGCTGCTGCTGAAAGAATGTGGGATTATGGTTTTTTTTAGCAGTAATATTGGTAGAACTTCAAATCTGTGTTCAATTTAACATCAACAGTGATTCTACTTGAAGATTTGCTCTGACAGTTTTGGAGATGTGTGGTCCCACAAGCCACTCCCACTAGCTGATAAATATGAGCTATCAGAGGAGCCACGTACATATACACACAGCATTGGTTGCTTCAATCGGTTACTGCAACAAATCAATGTGTTCATGATTCCAGTCTGAACATTTTTCAGTCAATTACAACAGAATGTAATGATGTTATAAAACAGGGCTGTCAAACTCATTTTAGTTCAGTTCCACATTCAGCTCAATTTGATCTGAAGTGGGCCGAACCAGTAAAATAATAACAGAATAATATAGAAATAATGTCAACTCCAAACTTTTCTGTTTTAGAGTGAAGAAAAGTAAATTTACATCATGAAAAGATTTACATCTACAAACTATCCTTTCAAAAGATGTGAATAACATGAACAAACTGAAAAGTGTAATTTTAACAATATTCTGCGTCAGTTTATCATTTACACATGTACATTATAACTTACAGATCACAGTGGATCTACAAACATGCAAAACATTTAATAACAGAATCTTGTTAAAATTGTACTTACTTCTCTTAAGACCTTTCAGGTTGTTCATATTTGTTCAGGTTATTCACATTTTTTGCGAAATTAATCTTTGTTTTAGTGTAAATACATGAAAATATTGACATTTACAAAGAGAAAAATGTGGAATTGTCACTATTTATATGTTATTATGGTAGTATTTTACTGGTCCTGCCCACTTGAGATTGAATTGGTCTGAATGTGGAACCTGAACTAAAAGGATTGTTCATATCTTAGTGGAATTTTTGCATTTCACAAATTCATCCTACGGGCCAGATTGGATCCTTTAGCGGGCCGAATTTGGCACCTGGACCGCATGTTTGACACCTGTGTTATAAAAGAACACAAGTTAAATCTCAAAAAGTGGAAAATGATTTGGAAACTGGTGAAATATGACATTTCATGATTTTTTCTTCCATCTGCTTTACTGCACGCTCTCCCTGTGTCTGTGTGAATTCTGCAGAACACAGTGAATTCATCAGTGAATGAATTAAACATGGTAAGGTGATTATTTACTGAAATCCCTGTAACTTAAGTGTTTCTTTAGGCAGATTAAATGTTAGTAGTTTTTTGGGTTTTTTTTTTCAATGGTGGTCTGTATGTTTTACTCGACTATTTGCTGGTTTATTATGCAATGTTTTACTGGTCAAGATAGGCAGACATAAACCCAGAAACAGCCCCTGACATAAGGGATTCTAGGTTTCTGCCTTAAAAACAAAGTATCAGTGGTGCTGGTTTATATTTTTGTTTTAGTGCTGCTCTCCAACCAGATTTCTGAACCAAGAGCCAGTTCTTTGACTAAAAAGGGACAATTTACCCCATTTATACATTTCGGACATGATCATATCCTTACCTGGCATACCCGGAGGATATGGATTTAAGGAGATCATAGAAATCAACAACAATTTCATTTAAAGGGAAGAGATACTTCATCATAACACGCTGGTCATCTATGTACACCATGTTCTTCTGGACGGCTCGGCAACTCTGTAAAAACACCAACAATAAATGTCAGGCTCACATGTAAATATGTGTCACAGGCAGGGATAAAGTTAATACATGAAATAAATACAGAAATAAGATAAAGAAACTAAAAAACCTCATGATTAGAAACCTCTGAAGACTTTGAAACTTGAGAGAAACTGCAAAAGTTACAGTACTGTGCAGAAGTCTTAGACCACCTTCAGCTTTGTTGTTTCTGCAGCATTGAAATGAGCAGACAGGATTATTTCTCAGTCTCTTTTCTTCAGATACAACAAGAAAATACAGTAAATATGTGCACAGCCTTAAAAGACACACAAAAAACCAGAACTAAATGTGTTCTAAAGGTTAAAGTCAGTATTTATGGTGACCCCTGACCCCATGATAAGAAGCAGCAAAAACAATCAGAAACATTAGACACATGTTGAATGAAATCAGGTATAAAACATTAGAACATAAATACATTAAATCTCAGATTGTTTGAACAAAAAGGTCAAAGACATGTTAAGTGTAAAGGGAGGTCACACTAAAAACTACCACTTTTGTTTACAGAAGCTGTTTTTTCACTGAAACTTTTGTTTTTAATGCTGTACATACTTCATATGTATCCAGATTGGATCTTAATACAGAAACTGAAAAATACGTACGTGTGTGTGGTCATCATAAACCAACAAAACAAATGTTGGCCTAAGACTTATGCACAGTACTGTACATGCTTGTCATGTAGCAGTATTTTAATTACCTCCGCCAAGGAGGTTATGTTTTTGCCAGGGTTTGTTTGTCTGTTTGTTTGTCTGTCCATTAGTGTGCAACATAACTCAAAAAGTTATGGACAGATTTGGATGAAATTTTCAGGGTTTGTTGGAAATGGGATAAGGAAGAAATGATTAAATTTTGGTGGTGATCGGGGGTGGGGGGGCCCACGGGGGGGCGCAGACCAGAAAATTTCATCAAAATCTGTCCATAACTTTTTGAGTTATGTTGCACACTAACGGACAGACAAACAAACAGACAGACAGACAAACAAACCCTGGCAAAAACATAACCTCCTTGGCGTGGGGGGGCCCACGGGGGGGGGCCACTGATCAGCCTTGGCGGAGGTCTGCGCTCTCCGAGTGCTTCTAGTTGAATGTGCAATAACCTGCTCTACGTCCCAGTACTTTTAATTCAAATGTGCAATAACTTATTACCTCTCAGTACTCTAATTACCTCTGCCAGGAGGTATTGTGATCACTTTGCTTTGTGTGTTTGTTTGTTTGCTTGTTAGCAACTTTACAGGAAAACTATTCCAACCATTGTTACCAAATCTTCCCCACAGATAGGCCTAGGCCCTGGGACCAACCCATTACATTTTGGGCCAAGTAGGCCAAAGTTCAAGGTCACAGCAAGGTCACAACATCTACAATTTTTCTATCTCTCATCATTGAGCAATTTTCCAAAATTCATAAAAAATTCAAAACGACTCCGATTAGCCTCCAATTGGATCCACCTGTAGCTCAGAACAATATCTTGTATCTGGCACAAAATTGTCCACATCCAGTGTGGAATGTGGACTCTGTGGACATTTACATTTAACACTGAAAATCCCATTTACCACACATTTTTCAGTATAACTCAACAAATATCGATTGGAATTGAATATAATTTGACAGACACATGACTGTTAACTTCAACTTTTTCTGCTGTATGGAACAACCTGGAAACTGTGTAATTTAAAAAGGAATAGTCGATCCACACATGCACACCGTTCAGGATGCTTGGCGGAGGTTTGCCTTCTCTGAACACTTATTATTATTACTTTTTTTTTATAATACTCTATTTTACAAATGTGTATTTGTGCTTGTCTGTGCAATAACTGTTTTTTTATATGTTTTAGCTGTGTTTATGTTTTGTATTTGTCTTTTTTGTCATCTTTTTCTAACTCTGTGACTCAGGGAAACGCACAAGAATTTAGATGTACCTATACCGCTATGTATCTGTGCAAATGGCAAATAAAGTCTGTTCTATTCTATTCTATTCTATTCTAGCAAACAATGTTAAGTGAAACTAAATCCTATGTGGTGCAGAGGAAACACATTTAAATCAGAAGCATTCACACATTTGTGCAGTGAAACGTGCCACAGTTGAGGGATTCTAACGTGTGTATGATTTATTCAAACCGACTGAACCAACATGAGTCATGATGACAAAATGGGACAAATTAAGTGTAACCTGATGGTGGTGATACAAGGTCAGCAACTAAATCCACATTATTTCCTATCAGCAATGAGCCAGTGATGTATATTACCTGTTCTACCTCCCAGTACTTTAAACAAGTGTGCAATGACTTGTTTTTACCTCCCAGTATTTTTATTTATTTGTTTATTTTCTGACACAGTACTCTATTTTACAAGTGTGTATTTGTGTCTGCCTGTGCAACAACTGTTTTTATATGTTTTAGATGGGTTTATGTTTTGTTTCTGTTTTTGTTCATGTCTTTTTCTTTGATTCCGTGACTCAGGGAAACACACCAAGAATTCCAATGTACCCATACTATGATGTATCTGTGGAAACGGCAAATAAAGTCTACTCTATTCTATTCTATTCTATTCTATTCTATTCTATTCTATTCTATTCTATTCCATATGGTTATAAATAAACTAACAGAGTTGCTAATGTCTGAAAAACTGAGTGATTTACTGCTGTGCCGACCGAGGTTATCATTGTTAACGGAAACTAATGAAATGATGAAAACTAGAATTGTAAAAACATTTTCGTTAACTGAAATAAATAAAAACTATAATTAAAAGAAAAAAAAATGATAACTAACTGAAACTGTATTGTGTGCTCACAAAACTAACTAAAATGTATAAAAATTATGGATAAAATTCCCTTAGTTTTTCTTTGTCAATGTCGGATTGATATGAAATTGATTTATTTCCCTCAAGCAATTTTAGCTGCTGGCACCATATGATATTTAAGGGTCCGTCACTTCTTGTCACTTGTCGTTTAGAGTCATCTTTTCATCCCCACTCTACCTGAAAACATGGAGACTAAAGTTGGGAGAAAGCTGCAGAGTCCTGTCTGGGATTTATTTGAATACAACAGAGAAGAAGAGAAAATATATTTAAAAAAAAACTAAAACTAAACTAAAACTAAGCATTTAGAAAATAACAAAAACTAATCAAAACTAATCAAAACTAACTGAATTAGAGAAAAAAAAAAGTCAAAACTAAATAAAACTAAACTATAATGAAAAATCCAAAACTATTATAACCTTGGTGCCAACGCTGGCAACACAAACAATCCCACTTCAGCAGAGGGAGGGTAAGATGTATAAGGTACATGTTGTGTTTGTTTACTAGAATGAGGAGAGGAGACATGAGAGGCTAATACTGCACTGTTATGGTAACACAGCTGATTTGAAGCTGGTGAAATCAATTAACTAGAAAACTGTAGACATGTAAAGGAAACAGTTAAAAAGTCTTAATCATAGCGCTGCTTTAACCTCCCACAGCACAGAGGATGATGCTGCTTTGCTCCTGCCTCTTCTTCACATTATTTAGTATTCAAAGACAGTTGTCAAACCAACTTAGATGTGCAATACTGCCACCAAGTGGACTAGGGATGCAACACTCTCACTCATGGGTTTTGGTTGTCCCATTTCTTTTCTTCTGCTGTAACATCATGTGGAACATCATCCAACTGTTTGGAGTCATATCAGAGGGGTTTGACTTTTTTTTTTTTTTTTTTTTTTTTTTTTTTTACATTGACCCAAACCCTAATGGAAGCCTGGCCTCTTGGATGTTGAGGTAAAAAAAGTGTCACTTTGTCCATTATGTGAGCATGGAAATCCAAGCTCTAGGTCAGGGCTGTCAAACTCATTTTGGTTCAGTTCCATATTTAGCCCAATTTGATCTGCAGTGGGCCAGACCAATAAAATAATGACTTAACAACCTATAAATAATGACAAATCCAAGTTTTTCTTTTTGTTTTAGTACAAAAAACCCCCAATTAAATAATGAAAATATTTACATTTTACAAAAAAGATGTGAATAACCTGAAAAAACAGAAATTTCATTTGAAAAATTAGTGCAATTTTAACAATATTATGCCTCAACTGATTATTTATACATGCAAATTACACACAATGTTCCATAAACATTTGGTAACAGGCAGAATATTGTTAAAATTTTGGAATTTGGAACTAAAATTTGAACAATTTCTACAATATTACATCTCTTACTATAAACACAACTCCAGATCACAGTGGATCCATAAATGCATAAAATATTTAGTAACAGGCAGAAAATTGTTCAAATTGCACATTTCGGGTTGTTCATCTTTATTTTTATTCGTGTATTTATTTGCATTTTATTGTGAAAGAATAGTTTTGTAAATGTACATGTTTTCACAGTGTAATGTTTTTTTTCACTTAAATTTTTTCCACATAATTTTTCACAAAGAAAATTTGTCATCGTCATTATTTATGGGTTATTGTGTTGTTATTTTTACTTGAGGTCACATTGGTCTGTATGTGGAACCTGAACCAAAAGGATTTGGACAACCTGGACTGTTCAGGTTCACTTTCATCCTGCAGGGCCAGAATGGAACTTTTGGCGGGCCAGATTTGGCCCCCGGACCGCATGTTTGCCACCTGTGCTCTAGGTGAAACCTGGGGACCTCCTCTCTCTCACTTATTTGAGTCATTCTGCCATAACCATGCCTGAGAAAGAAAATATTTTGTATCTCTTCTGACTTTTTTGAAGTTTATCCCCTAAAACATGAAATTCAATAAAGAAAAAGAAGAGTAATTTCAAGAATGGGTAAACATGATGATAAAGACCGCATCATATGTGTGTGTACTTCATAAGTGTAACAGTAGGGATGGGATCACAGCACCAGTTTGGGAGCCATTCTGGTCTTCCATAACTGTGACTGCCAGTCAGCAGGATGACAGCTGAACTACTTCCCTCTAGTATTTATTTATTCATTTATTTATTTAACCTATTTTTTCTTTTTAAGAACTTCCACGCTTTGTAGCATTTTTGATACTTTTCATTTATGTATAAAAGCCCTGTTTGTTAACACTAAGCAACATTATATGATTGTCATGTACCAAGATAAAAGTCCAGTAAAAACTTGAATTATAAAAAAAAAGAAAAAAAGAAAAAAAAAAAAAGTAATAATTTCAGTTACAACAGTGCCTCACTTCCATCCAACAGAAAATTAAGTCTTACCGAGCACAGACTCATAATCTTGCCAGTATAAATGTCTGGAGCGAGAATGGTTCCCAGCACCATGGGCTCCAAATATTCTGAAACTACCGATCTGTCTGGGAACTGGGCCGGGTTCACAATGGTAATCTCTTCACAACCATGTTCCTGCAAGATGAAAAAAAAACAAAAAAAAACCAGAAGCTTTTAAAATGCTTTTCAGAACTGTTTAGGCCTGTTCTGCTCTTCAGTCATTTATTCTGAAAGAACAGATTAAATCTGAGCTTTTACCTTGATGAGTTTGGCTGAAGACAGAACAGCCTTGTAGGGCACTGTGGGGGCTGTTACTATAACGGAGGCGTTGTATTCCTGCTCCAGCCTCTGATTGAACACCTCCATATGTAGAAGACCCAGGAAGCCAAGCCTGCAGGAGGACAGAACAGGTCCACTCAGGTTTGGAACTGATATTCTGACATTTCATTAGAAAAAGCCTGTTTGGAAAGAAGTCAACAAAGCTGACCTCTATTCAAGATCACTTTTATACTTTCATTAAATCAGTCACTAACTGCAAATTCAGCAACAAGCGAGACTGTTCATTTAATCAGACACTATGATGTGACATCCAGTAAGACAGGATGCATTTTTGTGCATTTTCCAAAAGTGAGTCAATTCCCTAAAACCCCTATGTTACAATACAATGAGAATATCCAGTCTGTTAGCAGAAGTCAGCATTAATTCACTATTGCATTACGTGGTCCATCAGCAAATAGTAGTAACTCAGGCTCCTCCCCCACCAGGGATGTACGTTCTTACAAAATAAAAAAGGAATCCTTTTATCACGAGCTCACACGATTCCAGATGAACAAGGGAAGAATGAAGAAAATGTAATTGACAAAAACCTCATGGTGAAAAACAACAGCACGGAATTATTAATTATATGTATTATATCAATTAAACATGGAATTATTTTGGATTCAGGAAAGACGTGTCACCAATACAGACACTGTGTAAATGTCTTAGGCCACCATTGTTGGTTGTTTTATCTGGTTTAAAGGACTGTAGGAATGCATTTGACTTTGCACTTCTTACACATTCTTCAACTCTTGCACAGACAGTATGAATCTGTTTTTCTTACAGTTTGGGTTTCTGTTTGTGATCAGAACTGAGGTCAAACTAAATACTGAGTTTCACTTTCAAAAGTAATTTAATTCAGATGTATTTATGTGTGTTGTTGATACAGTGCTGTGATATGTCCTGTGAATTCTTGATGTACCTTAAAGAGATGGTGAAATTTATAGCTAAATTTATTTAATTATGCACTTACAGAACAAACATGTTCAAAATAATGACACAGCAAAGCAGATACTGGTTCACTTCTCCACACTTTTTGGACATGTCCTAATCTTCATAACTATTGGACATCTATATTTACTACATTTTCAAAAATATACGACATTAACTTTCCACCTTCGGCCCTGACGGCACTTTTTGGAGTAATTCCCCCAAACATTCATATTTCTAAATGTTATTCAAATGCTATTGCATTTGCTTCTCTACTTGCGCCACGTCTTATACTTTTGAGGTGGAAACAGGAATCCCCTCCCACACACGATCAGTGGATTGCAGACATTGTGAGGTTTTTACATATGGAGGAGATGAGATGTACGTTAGCTGGATCAACTGCAAAATTCTATAAAGCATGGCAGCCTCTTCTAAAATTCACAGAAACTTATAGAATAAGCAATATATCATGACTTTAACA
This sequence comes from Sphaeramia orbicularis, assembly GCF_902148855.1. Taxonomy (NCBI): domain Eukaryota; kingdom Metazoa; phylum Chordata; class Actinopteri; order Kurtiformes; family Apogonidae; genus Sphaeramia; species Sphaeramia orbicularis. The sequence goes on from NC_043966.1 coordinate 51,915,658, forward strand.
CCAAATCACCACTCATCACCTGGACAACTGTAGGTATGGTACATATTTTATCTGTCCTTTTTTTGTTTTTGTTTTTTTTTTTTTAATATATATATATATAATTATTATCTATCCAATCTTATTTTATGTATTTATTTTTGCTTTTGCCATGTTTTCACATCTAGACTTTGTATGACGGCTTTATGCCTCCTGTTCATAATCCTGATATCTTTTGGTAGATATATATTTACCTGTTTATGTTTATATTTAAGTTGGGGGTGGGGACGTGTGTTTAAAAAGACAGTAGAAATGTACAGATTGTATGATGCATCCATGTTATGCTGTTGAAAATCCACAAATAAAATTATAAAAAAGTAAATAATAAATAAAAAATAATGACAGAATGTCATTTCTGTGTCTTTCATCCAACTGCTTTCATACAGGTGAGGTTGGATGATTATCACTGTTATGTAAAATTGTCTCGCCTAAACTTCACAGCGCTGTTTGTACTTAATCTTCAATTGTCAAAATAAAATACATAACAATAAAGCTCAAATGTGAATTAATTTCCCTAATTAAAAATAGACAATAACTGGAAGAATATGTACATGTTTACCTGAAATGCAAAAGAGGTTTTACTCGCACAAGACAAAAAAAGATAGAAAAGACACAACTAGAAAAAACAACCTAAGACTCATCAAGATGAATACAACAAAAAGCAAAACCACACAAACATGACATAAAGGACACAAGAACATGAAAATGACAGAAAATACATAACAAGCTGAAAAGTATGTTTACAGTCACAGAAAACTTGAATTATTATTTCCAGAGATGATGGAGACAAAGATGAGAGTTTTCTAAATATGGTGAATGCCATGCAAACAGCACATTCTGCTTCTATTGTGAATTTCGGCCTTTTCAGGTCATGTGTTTGTCTTATGGTGAATAACTTGCTTCACGTGTCTGTCAGCTGATGAATGTGTTCTGTGGAGGTGATATAACTTTTCAGTGTTAGAAGTGACTGTTCAAAATGATCCTACTATCTGGACACATATGGTCATTCAGGACGATGTAAACCAGGGGTCTCAAACAGGGGCCCGGGGGCCAAATGGGGTCCACCAAAGGTTCCAATGCGGCCAGTGGGATGAATTTACAAAGAGCAAAAATTCCACAGTCAAGGCTGTGGAACTCATTTTAGTTCAGGTTCCACATACAGATCAATATGATCTACAGTCAAATAATAACAGCATAAAAACCTACAAAAACTAATGACCCCATATTTTCTTCTCAGTTTGATGTGAAAAAAGTACACTATGGCTACAAATAATGACAACTTTAAATTGTTGTCTTTGTTTTAGTGCAAAAAAATAACGTTAAATTATGAAAATATTTACATTTACAAACTATCCTGTAACAATAAAATGCAAATAATCTGAACAAAATATGAACAACCTGAAATGTCTAAAGAAAATTAAGCACAAGTTTAACTTTCTGCCTGTTCCTCAGTGTGTAGTGTCTTTGTGGCAGATACTTCAGGGCAAAAATAGGGCTGATAACCCACTCCAGGACCCACAAAAACTGAAGTCAAGGTCGTCATTGAGACTGATGGACCAACAACAGTGTCTTTGTAGATCTGATCCATAATGCACATGTAGAAATAGTAAGTTGAGCTATAATATTGTTAAAACTGCACTTATTTTTCTTAAGAAATTTCATTTTTTTCAGGTTCACATCTTTTTTGTTTGGACAGTTTATAAAAGGAAGTATTTTCATAATTTAATGGGGTTTTTTTTGCACTTAAAGACAAAAATTTGGAGTTGTCATTATAGGTTATTATGCTATTATTTTACAGCTTCGGCCCACTGGAGATCAAACTGGGCTGAAAGTGGAACCTGAAAGAAAATGAGTTTGAGAGCCCTGATGTAAACTTTGGCCCAGAGGAGAAAAAAAAGACAACGATTTGTCTTGACCTGAAAATACTCCACTGAAGTAGTTTATGATTATGTGAAATACTTGCAATACGGTGGTTATGTAATATCTGTTACAGGCCTACACACACACGACAGATCCGCCTCATTTCATGCAGGCCTGTATGAATTATGCATGTAATGGATGTAATCTTGGTTTTCTTTTGAGACTGCAGTCCTTTTTTACTTGAATCCAGCCTCACCTCCATCCGGCTCCCAGGGCCAGACTGCTGTCTCTCTGCACACTGACGCTCGAGTCATTCAGGGTCAGCCTCTCAATGGCGCTGCGAAGGCCTATGTATTCGGACTGGTCCACTGGATACATGCCTGAGGACAAATGTGAGAAAAAAAAAAAAAAGAGAAAGGGCTTCTTTTCATTTCTGTAGAAAGTCCTGACTGTGATTATGTAAGAGTTAGCCTGGGAAACACAGCGTGCACAACTGTGCTTTTATGTCTGATGACATGTCCAGTGATAAGTGAAGATCTAAAGCCAATTTACCGCCACAGTGTGTGGAGGAACAACCTTTCCATTTCCAAGCCGTTCTTTTTTGCACACGTCCTTTTACTTAAAATACAAAAACTCGCACATAACAGATGGCAATGGCTCTTACCAGCAAACACCATGGCTTTGGCAGGTTTAAACCCTGGAAGAGGCTCCACCGGCTGCTCCTGGAGGTGGAGTGTGTCACCGATCTGCGCCTCCTTCACATCCTTCATCCCCGCGATGATGTAGCCCACTTGGCCTGCAAACCTGCATCACAGAGCATCTCACAGAGTCACACTGATCCTACAATAATCTCTGCTGACAGTTGGACAAATCAGGAACAATCCCAGTTTGTATGTGGATACACGACTACACTGCACACAGACCACACGGGATCCGGGCTTATTGTGCCATGAAATGTGCAGGAAAACACACAGAATATATAGAACAGGGGTCTCAAACTCATTTTCTGTCAGGGGCCACATTCACCTCGATTTGATCTGAAGTGGGCTGGACCAGTAAAATAACAACATAATAACATATAAATAATTACAACTCTAAATTTTTGTCTTTGTTTTAGTGTAAAGAAAAAAAAACATTATATTATGAAAATACTTACTTTTAGAAACTATCCAAACAAAAAAGATGTGAATAACCTGAAAAAAATGAAATTTCTTAAGAAAAATTAGTGCCAATTTAACAATATTCTGCCTCCACTTATCATTTGTCCATGTGCATTATGGATCAGATCTACAGACACTAAACACTGAGGAACAGGCAGAAAAGAGTTCAAATTGTGCTAAATTTTCTTTAGACATTTCAGGTTGTTTATATTTGTGAAGATTATTGACATTTTATTATTATAGGATAGTTTGTAAATGTAAATATTTTCAGATTTTAATGCTATTTTTTTGCACTAAAACAAAGGAAAAAAATTGAAGTTGTTAATTCAAGATTTTTTTTGCTAAATTTAAGGGTTTTTTTTTTTGCTTAATTCAAGATTTTTTTTTTGTCTTAATTGAAGATTTTTTTTTACTTAATTGAAGATTTTTTTTTTTTTTTTTTTTTGCTTAATTCAACATTTTTTCCTTAATTCAAGCAATTTTTTTTTTTTTTTTTTGCTTCATTCAATTCAAGACTGTGGAATTTTTAACTTTGCAAAAACATCGGCCCTCGGGCCACATGTTTGAGACCCCTGATATAAAACAAACACACTGAGTAATACAAACATAGACTAAATCTACAAACCGCTCCTTTCATTTTCAACCCATCTGGGTGTTTTGATGCTAATCTTTTCTCCTGAACAAAAAGGTCCAAAAAGGTTTAGAATCAGCACAGATTTATAACATTTTATAGATTAAACTGAAATACATTTCAATGTGTAGCCAACCTTCTCTACATTGTACATTTTTATCAGTCTTTATCTCTTTAGAGCAGGGGTGTCAAACTCATTTTACTTCAGGGGCCACATTCAGCTAAATTTGATCTGAAGTGGGCTGAACCAGTAAAATAATAACATAATAATATAAAAAATAATGTCAACTCCAAACGTTTCTCTGTGTATTAGAAAAAGTAATGTTAAACAATGAAAATGTTTACATCCACAAACTACCCTTTCAAACAATGTGAATAACATCAACAAATATTAGTTAGTCCTATATTTAACTTTGTGCACTGCTAACAATCAAATAACTTTACTATTAAAGAGGTTTTGTGTTTTTATATTTTTAATATATTAGCATTTTTGTCACGTCTATATAAAAATTGTTGTAATATTTAAAAAAAGAAAAATAATCAAATATTAATATATATCTTACATTCATTGTGTATAATCTAAATATACTATTAGGAACTTCTTATACGCAAAGCATTTAATTATAATTTATTGATTCACTGTCAAATTGTCTGATTCAAGCCTCATAAAAGTGAATATTTTCTAGTAAACTAAATATCTTTGTAGAGTATTGTACAGAGCAAACAACTAATCGATTCATTAACAAAAAAAAGATGAAAATAATGGTTATTGAGAGTCCTAACCAGGGATGTAACGATTACCGGTATAACGATAAACCGTGGCAAAATTCCCAACAGGTTAGTATTATCGTTTAAATTGTAATTATCATGATAACCGTGTTTGATTACTGCACTTTCAACACAAAGTTGATGTGGAAAATGGGCGAACAATGGCTATAAGGTACCATCTTTAATGCACATTTGTATGTTTGGAATTCACTGTTTTAGACTCAAGTTCATTCAGGTTCCACATTTAGACCAGTATGAGCTAAAGTGGATCAGAATCAGTCAAATAAGAACAGAATAAACTAGAAATAATGACAAATACAAATGTTTCTCACACCTTTACACTAAAAATACACTAAAGTATACAAAAACATGCAAAAAAAGCACTAGAAATACACTAAAGTATACAAAAATATGCAAAAAAACACTAGAAATATACTAAAGTACACTAAAAATATGCAAAAATACAGTAAAATATACAAAATTATGCAAAAATACACTAAAAACATACTAAAGTATACTAAAAATAAGCAAAAATATACTAAAGTATACAAAAAATAGGTAAAAATGCACTAAAAACATACTAAAGTATATAGAAAATAAGCAAAAATACCCTAATATTTCAAAAAATATGCAAAAATACACTAAAAACATACTAAAGTATACTAAAAATATGCAAAAACACACTAAAGTATACAAAAAAATATGCAAAAATACACTAAAAACATACTAACATATAACAAAACTAGAAGCACTCAGAGAGCGCAGACCTCCGCCAAGGCTGATCAGTGGCCCCCCCCCGTGGGCCCCCCCAAACCAAGGAGGTTATGTTTTTGCCAGGGTTTGTTTGTTTGTTTGTCTGTCTGTTTGTCTGTCCGTTAGTGTGCAACATAACTCAAAAAGTTATGGACAGATTTTGATGAAATTTTCAGGGTTTGTTGGAAATGGGCCCCCCCGTGGACCCCCCACCCCCGATCACCACCAAAATTTAATCATTTCTTCCTTATCCCATTTCCAACAAACCCTGAAAATTTCATCCAAATCTGTCCATAACTTTTTGAGTTATGTTGCACACTAATGGACAGACAAACAAACAAACAAACAAACAAACAGACAAACAAACAAACCCTGGCAAAAACATAACCTCCTTGGCGGAGGTAAATATGCAAAAATATGCTAAAAACATGCTAAAGTATACTAAAAATATGCAAAAATACACTAAAAATATATTAAAGTATGCAAAAAATATGCAAAAATACACTAAAAATATATTAAAGTATACAAAAAATATGCAAAAATACACTAAAGTATACAAAAAATATGCAAAAATACACTAAAAATCTACTGAAGCATACAAAAAATATGCAAAAATACGCTAAAAATCTACTGAAGCATACAAAAAATATGCAAAAATACACTAAAAACATACTAAAGTAGACAAAAGATGTGCAAAAATACACATAAATACATATCTTCAATGCACATTTGTATGTTTGATGTTTACATGTTAATATTTGAAGGTTTCTGCAACAGAAAGTACATTGTTCCTATTATTTTATTTGGGGTGTTTTGTTGTTTTTTGTTTTTGTTTTTGTTTTTTTTTTTCAAATTATTTCAGGTTGTGTATAAATACTTTGTGAACATTTTGAGCACATTTCAACAATACTGCGATAACAATGATAACCGTGATAATTTTGGTCACAATAACTGTGATATGAAATTTTCACATGGTTACATCCCCAGTCCTAGCTGACCAGATTCATCTGCTACATGACGTTATCTGGTATGAAATGTCTGGTGGTAATACAAAGGTTGTGGTCACATGACACAGGCCTGATGTTGGCTCTTGTGTGATGAAACGTACAGTCTTTGTGTCGGGTACTCGTCTGGCCGGAGAAGCCCAAGCTCGTTGACCTCGTAGGTTTTCCCGAGATGAGCCGACACGATCTTGTCTCCCTTCCTGACCTGACCTCCGAACACTGCGATGTTGGCCACAACTCCTCTGTAATGGTCGAAATTGGAGTCAAAGACGAGGGCTTTAAAAGGGCTGTCGGTGCTCATCACTGGCCTGAAAAAAAAAAGAAAAGAAAAAAGAGAAACAAGTACAGAAGCACAGAGAAAAGCATCACTGAGCCTGTTTACACGACCGTGAAAATCCCAGAACTGTTAGTAATCAGATCATTGGAATAATCAGGTAATAATCAGATCTGATGTGTTTACATGCACTTCCTCTTATTGTCACCTGCTCACATTTGACCACAATTTTAATTGTTTTTACATGTGCAGATGTCAAAGCATGGAATAAACCAGATTAACTTGTATACATGCAGGAAGACATTGGGAGTATTGAGGAGAAATCCAGGTGTGTTAACCTGATTTCTCATAATAATCAGATTACTGCTGTTATCCAATAAAACAGATCAGATTAGGCTGTTTAGATGATCATTTGAATAATCTGTAAACTCTAAAAAAAAAAAAAAAATGTTCAGACTATTAGTGCGAATGTAAACAGGCTCAGTGCTTTTGTTTTTATCCAACAGATAAATGTGATCAATAAAACTCAGGTTTCTTACGGTGGAATTCTGTCCACAACCGCCTGGAGGACCTTTTCAACATTTGTACCAAGTTTAGCTGAAATCTGAAAATAATTTGGTATCAGAAAAATACACACCTCAAAAACACAGAGCTGTTTTGAAACATAAAGCAGCTTCCAAAAACTCACCCGAATACACTCTTCAGTTGGGATATCGAACACCGTTTCAATCTGTGCCTCCACTCTGTCTGGGTCTGCATTTTTCAAGTCAATCTGAGGGACACAGCGAGTGACATTATACAGGAAATGAATATTTGGAAGCATAGATTTAATGACTTTAAAGATAAGTTTTATTCCTCTGAAGACAAATGAATAACACCATACTGTGACAAAAGAAATCAACAGCTACAAGAAACATTTAGTGAAGACAGTGTCATCATTTGAGGTGTTTGAGTGGCGTCAGCATATACATATAAAACCCAAAACAACAATAAGGAGGAAAAGTACTGACTGCTGTATGACGATCAGTAGTATATAACTGTACAGGGGCTCAAAATCTATAATAGCTTATTTTTATGAAGTTGCTACTTATGGAGCAGCTGGTGAATAAGGGTGTAAGAAAATATTGGTTCTTCAATATATCGCAATATTTCATTTCACAGTACTGTATCGATATTAAAAAGTACTGTATCGATATTTTTAGGTATTTATTCAAATGCAGATATTATGGAGGTTCATTTTAGTTTTTTGTTTTCCTTTTTTGTTTATATTTTATTTATTATAGTTTGACACTCTTTTATTAAATAATGTTAGTTCCTTTGTTGGGATTGAACTAAAATCCTGTTCTGATGTTCGTTCTGAACTAAAAGAATATGAACATTTGAACAGGATCTTAAACTGTAATGTCTGTAAAACAGAATTTAAGTTTGAACACAGGAACATTTTGTGATATGGCATTAGATCCTGCTGTGATCAAATAAAAATGTGTTTAAATAATCATTTAAAAAACAAAGATTCAAACAAAAAAATGACTTTTTAACAATATCATGATATATCGTGACATATCGTATTGTGATCCTAGAATTGTGATTTGCATCGTATCACCAGATTCTTGCCAATATACACCCCTACTGGTGAACACCACTGAGAATATAAAAATAAAGTCAAAAATTTATAAGAATAAAGTAGATGTTTGGGGAAAGAAAGTCATCATGAGAACACTTTAATTATATTTAGAGATTTTAAAAATGCTAAATAATCTGCAAATGAAGTGATAATATTTAGAGAAAAAATATTTACACAATAAAGTGTTTTGACAAAAAATATGATAATAAAGTCAGAGTATTTTATTTTAATTTTTTAACATTTGTCTGAATATATATATATATATATACACACACACACACATATGAATGTATGATTATTTATGATTTTCTGAGTATTTTATAATTTTTCCACATTTCACTTGAGTTTTTTGCCACAAAACCTCATGACTTTATGTGAAAGTAAAACCTCTCCTTGACTTGTTGATCCTGGTGATTTGGTAACTTTCTGTCAGTGCACCCTCTAATAAGCGCACATCCAATAATTACCTCACCAAACACTCAGGTGAAACTATGGACAGAGGCCTTCCAAGTCAATTAAGACGAGTAGAGACCATTCTGTCTCCTCTACGACCTGTTCTCTGTTCTCTGCAGCACTTCTCTGTACTTAACTGTTACGGTCATATCGGGCACAAGTGGGTTTCAAGCCTTAGAACACAGGTGTCAAACATGTGACCTGGGGGCCAAATCCAGCCCATCAAAGGGTCCAGTCCGGCCCTTGGGATGAAGTTATGAAATGCAAAAATTTCACCGAAGATATCAACAAACATTTTAGTTCAGGTTCCACATTCAGACCAATTCACTTTCAAGTGGGTCAGACTAGTCAAATACTATCACAATAATCTAGAAATACTCACAACTCCAAATTTCTCTTTTTGTAAATGTAAATATTTTCATGTATTTACACTAAAACAAAGTATAATTTCACCAAAAATGTGAATAACCTGAACAAATATGAACAACCTGAAATGTTCTAAGAGAAGTACAATTTGAACAATATTCTGCCTGTTATTAAATGTTTTTTTTTTTGTATTTGTAGACCCGCTGTGATCTGTAAGTTATAATGAACATGTGAAAATGATAAACTGAAGCATAATATTGTTAAAATTACACTTATTTTTTCAGTTTGTTCATGTTATTCACATTGTTTGAAAGGATAGTTTGTAGATGTAAACATTTTCATTGTTTAATTTTACTTCTTCTAAAACATAGAGAAAATTTTGGAGTTGACATTATTTCTATATTATTCTGTTATTATTTTACTGGTTCGGCCCACTGCAGATCAAATTTAGCTGAATGTGGAACTGAACTAAAATGAGTTTGACACCCCTGCCTTAGAAAATCCCGTTGCATGACTCATTTAAATTCTCTCCTCCCCAAAATTTGTATTTTGAGATGGGAACTCCAACAAATACACATGCATTTAGGTCAGGTGTAAAAGTAACTGTGTCCATGCCTTTCCAGGGCCAATTTTGTCCTGCATCACTTTGGAAATTCTCATCAGTAGTTTGTTAGCGCCAAACACAGTCCTGCACAGGTGGAAATCAATCAGTCAATGAGTCAATCACATTTTACGTATATAGCACCAATCATAACAAAAATTATCTCATGACCCTTTACAGGGGCAGCTGTGACCTTTATGGCTGGAGAGCCGGCTTGTGGCTGAAGGGTCGTTGGTTTGAATCCCTGAACTGGTGGAGACTGTTGGCTGATGTGCCCTTGAGCAAGGCACTTAACCCACCCATTTCCTCCCTGGGCACCTGACATGGCGTGCCCAATGCTCCTAGCATGCAGTGTGTGTGTGATGCATGATCTAGTGATGGGTTAAAGGCAGAAGACAAATTTTGGTGTGTGGTGCATGTTTACATGTGTGACAAACTACTACTGACAAAATAAAGATTCTATTCTACATACAGAGCTGGTCGCACCAAGGTTGTAATAGTTTTGGATTTTTCATTATAGGTTACTTTTATTTAGTTTCGACTTTTTTTTCTCTAATTCATTTAGTATTAATTAGTTTTTAGAGCAGGTTTGCTAGTTTTTATTAGTTTTTGTTTTTTCTAAATGCTTAGCTTTAGTTGTAGTTTTTTCATATCTTTTATCTTTCTCACTGTCGTATTCAAATAAATCCCAGACAGGACTCTGCTGCTTTCTCCCAACTTTAGTCTTCATGTTTCCAGGTAGAGATAGGACGAGAAGACAACTCTAAACCACAAGTGATGAGAAGTGTCAGACCATGAAGTGCCGAATAGTGGCACCAGCTAAAATTGCTCGAGCGAAATAAATCGATTTTGTATCAATCCAACATTGACAAAGACGAAAACGAAGGGAATTTTATCCATAATTTTTATACGTTCTAGTTAGTTTTGTAAACACACAATACAGTTTCAGTTAGTTATCGTTTTTTCTATTAATTATAGTTTTTATTTTATTTATTTCAGTTAACGAAAATGTTTTTTCAATCCTAGTGTTCGTCATTTCATTAGTTTTCATTAACGATAATAGCTTTGGGTTGTACTAGACTCTCAAGCCAATTTACAGAAACCAAACAGAATCCTCCAGGAGTAAACACTTGGTGACAGTGGTGAAAATGTTAGTAAATCTGGCACCAAATGTCTTCTCACCTTGTTGATGACAGGGATGATAGGGAGCTGAGCCTCAAACGCCAGGTAGAAGTTGGCCACAGTCTGCGCTTGAATCCCCTTCAGATGAGAGGAACATGGTGATGATTACACAACTCTCAACACTGACAGTAACACACACAACAAGGTAGCAAAAGCTTGTTACCTGATTGGCATCTACAATTAACAGGACGCCCTGGCATGCAGCAAGGGACCGAGACACCTCATAATTAAAGTCCACATGACCCTGGAGAGAAGGACAGAATGACACCACGATCACGAACATGAAGGACATGAGGCAGACATACTGTATATGTAGTGAGTCTGAACCACAGACAGATGAGGATGCAGTGCTGTGTTTTCCTGTACAGATGCAGACACAACGGATTGAAAGTGAGCTCTTACCGGTGTGTCGATGAGGTTCAGGAGGTACTGCTGTCCCTCATGGCTGTAAAACAACGAAGCCGTCTGGGCCTTCACTGTGATCCCTCTCTCCCGCTCCACCTGCAGCTTATCCAGCACCTGTTTATTCTTGTCAGTCTTTGCTATGGCACCTGTCAAAAACAGCCATTAGTAACACCTCACCTAAGGGAAACATACTGAATTTAGGAACCAATATACAGAAATATTGACAACGTTTCAGGAAATTGATGTCTCACAAAACACTACAGCATTTTGTAGTACAAAACAAACATTTCATTAAACCCATTTCACAACGTGACAGCAACGTTTCTCAAAACAGCAACAATTCATGTCATGAAAAAGGGGAAGGACAGTGAACAGTGTAACTACTGGACAGAGGATCCATGTCATCACCCATGCGTTTCTGAACTGCTGTTCTGAAACCAGTTGTTTTCAATTTTGCAATGTTGGCGAGGGACAGAACTACAGGATCAAAGATGAGCTCATGCTAAAGCGCTTAAGCCAGTGGTTCCCAAACTTTTTGGACTCGTGACCCCATTTTAACATCACAAATTTCTGGTGACCCCAGACATTCAAAACTGAGACTTTTTTTTTTGGCTAAAATTTGTTTTTGATCATGTAATAGTTTGCTATACTATGATGCAAATAAACATTAATTTTAGAGGACATTTAGTCTATATAATGCATATTATTATGGACAGAGGCAGAAAAGCCAGGTGTAGATTACTGCACAAAGGGAGAATTTTATTTTCCTTGGTCAGGATATGTACAGTCAGTCCAGCTTGGATTTACAAGGAGGACAATTAATACTGAACAAACAAGAACTCAAACTATGAATTATGAAAGAGCTGCAGCATCTGAAACTGACCACAATGAACATTTGACAGACAAACAGAACCACAGCGCTTCAGTTTCAGCTTCACAGTTTGTCATGTCTTTTATGGATTATTGGGATTGTCTCTGTCAACTCAACATATATTTCTTATTAGTAAGTTTTTATTTTTTATCAATTACTAGAAATTTCAGGTGACCCCATGCGGTATCCCAACCCAAAAGTTGAAAAACACTGGCTTAAGCACTCTGTACCAGGGTTATTTTACACTCTTTTTAATGGAATCTATTAAATAAACCAAAACTGTCCATCATGGCAGGCATTAAAACTATGATTTAACCAGAGAACTTATTAGACCAAAATTATACTTGGATCACCAGGTCACTTATAAAAGGTTCCATATAAAATAGATGCAACCAGAATGAATCCTGGATGAAAACTGTTGATTTTGTATTTTTAGAGAGAAGTTCAAAGAATTTCTACGGGAGCCAGAGCTTTTTGGACCCAACTGGGACCAATTCTAGCAGTCACCAGAGTCTCAGGTTCTGTTCAATCACAAAAAAGACGCCTTATTCACACCTGCTCTGCAGTCTCAAATGTCATATTTTATGCAATGCTACTGAGTTTTTCTTGTTTTTAATCATCACAGACATGGCACTAATATGAACAAACATACCTGTCATTTCCAACAGTCTGTCTGCCAAAGTGCTTTTTCCATGGTCAATATGAGCAATGATGCAAAAATTTCGGATTCTGTCCGCAGGAAACTTGGACAAGTCAACAGTGTCCTTCAGAAACAGAAAGAACAATAAGATCACACAATAAAAGTTGCTTTATATGAGGTGAGGTAGACAGACATCACCAACTATTAACAGTAATTAACCCTTTAAAGGGCACTCGTAGAAATACTCTGGCATTTAATATATCAACCTTTGTGTGTTATTGGAGGACATAACAAGACTTTATTACTTTTGTGAATTTTTAAAAAACTTTTGTATTGTTATGTAGAAAATCAAGGTCAATGAAGTTACCATATTTGGTTGCTTACCTGTAAGTGGCCAAAAAAAACCAACTAAGAAGTATATATAAAAAATACAAGAAAAACACATGCAAGTTGAAAAGTACATCACTTTTAGAACATTAGAACATGTATTTGATAACATTAGACCCCCATGTGTACTGATCCAGTCCCCTGCCCACATCCACATGATCCCTTTGAACATCATTCCTTACATTAGTTCCATTACTTCATGGAACCGAACCAAGCAGGTCCACTCACTGTTCATGCACAGGTGGACCTTACAGACTCTGGAGACCACATTGGACCTCACAGGTGGACCTTACAGAGCCTAGAAACCACAGTGGACCTCAGATGTGGACCTTACAGACTCTGGAGACCACATTGGACCTCAGAGGTGGACCTTACAGACCCTGGAGACCACATTGGACCTCACAGGTGAACCTTACAGAGCCTAGAAACCACAGTGGACCTCAGAGGTGGACCTTACAGACCCTGGAGACCACAGTGAACCTGAGATTGGGGACTCACTGTCCTCACTGGAACTGTTGCTGTCACTGTCTTGTAATGTATGTGAAAATGACCAAAACTAGTCACTTGCCCAATAAAGGGTTAAGTAAAGCGAATGACACCGCTTCAGGGCCGCAGCTTTCCGTGGAGCTATGGATAATACAGTTCATATATTCTACTTCAGTGTAATTCCAGTTGACACTAGCTGGAAGGAAGTGTGGGACATGTTTGGTTACCTTGTCAGACTTTGAACTGAACATGTTGAAGTTGCTGGAGAATGGCATCCTCTTCATCCACTGGTGTCTGAACACAGTATATGTCAGAGTGCAACTGTGTAGTTTCCTTCTGTACATTTTGAAATGTCTTAAAAGAGCTGTTTGACAACACCGTTTGACCAGAGACAGCGACATGTCGTTATGCTACCAACCTCACCACACGAATAAACTATCGTTAGCTAGCATTAGCTACGTCAACAACATGTCACCTTGGCTGTAGCGCAGAAGCACATATTGTACTTTCATATTCGTCTTGTTACAGAACTATATTCAACTATCAAAATGGTCAAAATTCCGTTAATTAAACACCACAATAACACGAAGGATGAGTTTCAAGGGCGCTGACATTTTGACTGACGCGTCACTAGCTATGAATTCTGGGAAATGATGTTGAGTTTTTATCGAAGCGAGGAACAAACGACAGAGATCTACCATGAGTAATAACTTATTTTTTGTTAATGCTACACAGACAATCGTACATCTGTATAAATGAGCATCCTTGAAGAGGTGTCATACAGGCGGTAATGTAGGATACACTGCGAAATGTAACGCGGGTCACTTTATTAATGTTGTTTGTTGTATGAAATTCTGAAATATTGAAATATGCAAATCCTTGCTTAAAATGTAACACTGGAGTGACAGTGTATACATTATTCAGTCAGTTTAATGCTGGATACACATATAATGAGTCCAATAAATACCTAATCTAACAAATTTATGATAGAACGCGTCAAAGAGGAATAACTATCTTGTTACATTTTCATCTTTGTAAAATTTATACAACCGGAAGTCCCGCCTTGCCAGCCTGTCAAATGAATGATAAAAATGGATATCAGTTGCTATGACGACCAAGCTGCCTCTCGCACAAGAATAGATCGCTGCTTCTCGTCTTTGTGCAACCAAGCCTCTATTAGCCACAGTTCTTGCCTGTCATGCAATAATAATCTGTACATTTGAGTTACAAAGCTGAGCATCTGTGTGTGTGTGTGTGTGTGTGTGTGTGTGTGTGTGTGTGTGTGTGTGTGTGTGTGTGTGTGTGTGTGTGTGTGTGCGTGTGTGTGTGTGTCCCGTCTAAAAATACAGAGATAAATGTAATAGAAATAGTAGTCACTACATCTCTGGCATGAGGACATTTCCATGTGTGTGACAGCCAAGATTATTAACACTGGGCTCAGCTGCATCAAAAAGTAAATCAGTAAAAGGACAGAATCATTCTAATTTAATTTAGAAGCACATGTTTTCATTGTGTGAGAAGTAAAGGTTGCTGACATTATCTAGACCATATTTTTAGATTAATTTTCTCTCTCTCTCTCTCTCTCTCTCTGTGTGTGTGTATATATATATATATATATATATATATATTTTAACAATCAGATCTAGGGATGTAACGATTATCGATATAACAATAAACTGCGGTAAAATTGCAGATGGTTAGTATTACTATTTAAATTCTAATTATGATAACCGTGTTTGATTACTGCACTTGTAGGGGAAAAAAACCCTATGTAAAGATCTGCTTTTATGTCAAATATTTGAGTATAGTTTTAATTTATTACAAATATTTGGAACCAATATTCACTTTTAAATTCTTTGGAACGGTTCGTTAAGCATCTGTGTGTTATTTATGCAATAAAGTGTATACATTTTCAAATCGGATTTTATAAATTTTTTTTGTGTTTTCAGACCTTTTATGTTGATATAGTAGGTTAAAGTGAAAAAAAATAATAGGCAGATGATATAAATGAAGTTGTGCTGAAAAAACAGATCCCAAACATGGGTATAGTAAACATTTGTTTATATAGTATGTAAAGGCAAAATCAAAAGGACTGAAAAACGGACAAAATAGGCTCAGACCACTAAGGGTTAATATTTGAATGTTTCTGCCAAGAGAAAGTGCATTGTGGCTATTATTATTATTATTTTTTTTTATTTGTTTTATTTTATTTTTTCCAAAATACAACTTGGTTAAATTATTTCAGTGTGTGTATCAGTACTTTTTGGACATTTTGAGCACGATTTCAATAACGCCGTGATAATAATGACAACCGTGATAATTTTGGTCACAATAACCGTGATATGAAATTTTCATATCGTTACATCCCTAATCAGATCCAAAGCAGTCATTTACATCAGGATTGATCTGGGTCCAGGCTCTAACTACTAGTAGCACTACTGTAAGTATGTGCAGTGCCAGTGGTACCCGTACCTCCTCTAGTGCAGTGCAGAACGCTCAGACCCACAGAAAGACTTTAGAAGCAAGGTTTTAAAAGAACAAAATAAAATTGTTCTTATAACAGATGTCCCTGCTCCATCATGTTCAGAGTTGTAATGATTTTCACCTCTTTCAACACTAGCTCACGTTCATGTCGAACAAGTGTGTGTCCAGGTGGCAGCCTGTTTGGTACTGATGACGTGTATCACATGACTATTTCAGTTCATAGGATGTAGTCTGGCACAATCTAACCAACGTTTGCCATCACACTGGTATGATTCCAGGTCTTCTTTCCTCTACCTCACAGGTGTCAAACATGCGGCCCGGGGGCCAAATCCAGCCCACCAAAGGGTCCAGTCCGGCCCTTGGGATGAAAGTGCAAAAATTACACGAAGATATGAACAATCCTTTTAGTTCAGGTTCCGCATTCAGACCAATTCAATCTCCAGTGGGCAGGACCAGTAAAATATTATCATAATAACATAGAAATAATGACAACTCCAAATTTTTCTCTATGTAAATGTAAATATTTTCATGTATTTACATTGAAACAAAGTATAATTTTGCAAAAAATGTGAATAACCTGAACAAATATGAACAACCTGAAATGTCTGAAGAGAAGTAAGTTCAGTTTTAGCAATTTTCTGTCTGTTACTAAATGTTTTGTGTGTTTGTAGATCCACTGTGATCCATAAGTTATAACGTACATGTAAATGATAAACTGAGGCAGAATATTGTTAAAATTACACTTTTTTTTCAGTTTGTTCATGTTATTCACATCTTTTGAAAGGATAGTTTGTAGAGGCAAACCTTTTCATAATGTAAATTTACTTTTTTCGCTCTAAAACATAGAGAAAAGTTTGGAGTTGACTTTATTTATATATTATTATGTTATTATTTTACTGGTTCGGCCCACTGCAGATCATACTTAGCTGAATGTGGAACTGAACTAAAATGAGTTTGACAGCCCTGCTCTACCTTCATGTTGTCGTTTATGAAGTCCTCCATTCTATGTGAAAAAACTGTGGCATTTTCCAAGAGTTTGCTTCAGGTTAGTGCAGTGTTTTTCAACCTTTGGGTCAGGACCCCACATGAGGTCGCCTGGAATTCAAATGTGGTCACCTAAAATTTCTAGTACCGTACTTTCCGGACTATAAGCTGCTGCTTTTTTCTCACGCTTTGAACCCTGCAGCTTATACAACGATGCGGTTCGAGTATAGATTTTTACGGGCTAATGGCCTCCAGGGGGCGCTCTAGCAGGAAGTGCAAAAGCGAGACAGACAAGTGGAAGAGGTGATGAAGAGAAGTTTTAAGCTGAACTTTGAACAATCATTTTGCGTGTCATGCACAAACCCTGATCATGGAAAACACACAAAGAAATGCATATGATGCAGCTTTGAAGTTCAAACCGATCGATGTGTTTGTAAAGAAGGAAATAGAGCTGCAGCACGGAGGAGACAATGAGAGACAATGGAAGAGAGACGTAGAAGGGGTGAGACGGAGCCTTTCTGAGGATGTTCAACTCCGACACTGAAGAAGACGACTGCAGTGGTTTAATGAGCAGAAGGAAGATGAAGATACAGATCAATGACTGTTCCGGGTTTTTGAACCAGCCTGTTCCTGCCGTTTTACTGACGTGTTTAGGGGTTGTGTATCGGCAAGAATCTGGCGATATGATACAAATCACAATACTAGGATCACGATACACTCTATCACGGTACATCATGATACTGTTAAAAAGACAATTTTTTGTTTGTTTCTTTTTTAAAATGATTATTTCCTGGAAGAATTGAATTACACCAGAAATCTGCACAAATACCAAACACATTTTTATTTGATCAGAACAGGATCCAATGTTTTATTGTAAAATGTTCCTGTGTTCAAACTTAAATTCTGTTTTACAGACATTCCAGTTTCAGATCCTGTTCAAATGTTCAGATTCTATTAGTTCAGAACTAACATCAGAACAGTATTTTTGTACAATCCCAACAAAGGAACTACCATCTGCCTCTCAGACATTAAAAAGTGCTTTTAGGATGATTCAAATAAACATTATTTAATAAAACAGTGTTAAATAATAATAAATAAGATATAAACAATAAAGAAAAACAAAAAACAGAAATGAACCTCTGCCAAATCGGAATTTGAATAAATACCTGAAAATATTGATACAGTACTTTTTAATATCGATACTGTATTGTGAAATTAAATATTGTGATATATTGCAGAACTGATATTTTCTAACACCCCTAGCCGTGTTACAGGCACTGTTTGGAAAAAAGCAGTCAAGGTATGGAAATAAATATTTAAATAATCTGTCTGTTTACCATCTTTCTGTGTAAATATCTCATGTTACAACATGGACACCTGCGGCTTATAATAATAATAATAATAATAATAATAATAATAATAATAATAATAATAATGATAAATGTACAAATATTTTTTTCTTTTAAAATTTGGTGGGTTCGGCTTACATTCAGGTGCACTCTGTGGTCCAGAAAATATGGTAACTGATAAAAAAAAAAAAAATCAAAAACATAGTAATAAAAAATATATGGTGATCTGACAGAGACAATCCCACCCCATAACAGACATGACAAACTGTGAGTGTGAAACTGCAGCACTGTGGTTCTGTTTATCTGTCAAATGTTCACTGTGGTCAGTTTCAGATGCTGCAGCTCTTTCATAATTCATAGTTTCAGTTCTTGTTTGTTCAGTATTAATTGTCCTCCTTGTAAATCACAGCTGGACTGACTGGACAGATCCTGACCAAGGAAAATCCAGTTCTCCCTTTGTGCAGTAATCTACACCTGGATTTACTGCCTCTGTCCACAATAATATACATTATATAGACTAAATGTCATCCAAAATTAATATTTATTTCCAACATAGTATAGCAAACTATTACATGATCAAAAACAAATTAATTTTAGCCAAAAAAAAAAAAAAAAGTCTCTGTTTTGAACGTCTGGGGTCGCAAAAATTTGTGATGTTAAAATGGGGTCAAGAGACAAAAAAGTGTGGAACCACTGGGTTAGTGTTTGTTTGGGGTACCACCCAGGTTTCCTCCAGGTATATGGCACATTTCACCAGTTAATGTTTGTCACCTTATCTTAATAGATACCTTCACAAAGGGCAGATTTATAAAACCTCTAAAGACCCAAGGCTATTTCTATGTGAGTTAATTTTCTCATTATTTAATCTTTCCTGAGTGATTTATCACAATTTATTATGATATTAGGCTCTGTCATTTACATTTTTCAGTGAAAATAATCAGGTCTTTTCCTACATTTATGTCTACCATTTATTTCTATCATGTCGATGATCATAAAAGCTCAGAGTTCATATATTCATATAGTATATTAAGGCAGAGAAAACCAAAGATATAAATAGAACATCCAATCAAACCCACTGAATATCACTGATTTGGTCCCTTCTTAGCATGTACATCAAAGACCAGCAACGATTACAGGATAAGAAGTTATTTTGGCAGGAAAGTAAGATAGATAGATAGATAGATAGATAGATAGATAGATAGATAGATAGATAGATAGATAGATAGATAGATAGATAGATAGATAGATAGATAGATAGATAGATAGATAGATAGATAGATAGATAGATAGATAGATAGATAGATAGATAGATAGATAGATAGATAGATAGATAGAGTCACAAAAACATATTTGTGCTCTCTATATGCAGGCAACTTATATTTACTTCATTATATTTCCAGAATATTTTATGTTTTGTTTTGTTTTTTATGAAATTATAGCATTCCAGTGTAGAAATATTGATTATTTTTTATTTTATTTTCTCATCCAATAAAAAGTAGCAGTAACATAAAACATACTATACTGTTAAACCTTTTCTTTTTTGGTGAATTTATTCATTTAATCAGTGTACTATTTTTTTATGACTGGATAATGTAAGAATACCTTTACCCCTACAACAGAGGCAATGGGGGGTGGGGGGGTGGGGGGGGTGCGCGCGTGTGTTTCCATATGCTTTAAATTTGGACAACCCCTGATGAAGGATGTCCTGTACAGTGACTTTAACATGAACATGTATGTTAAAAAACATGTATGTTATTCTCCTGTAACAGTGACTGGTTTGTCCATTCTGGGCTACTGTAGAAACACTGAAGTGCAACATGATGGACTCACACCCTCAGTACACTGTAAAAAAAAAAAAAAAAAAAAAAGGATTTTGGGGGTTGGTAAATACAAACTATGGAAATCCGTTACATTTTAATCAACAGTAATATTTAGCCAGTGAAATCTATTAGGACTGGTTCAATTCGGTCTATTTGTTAACAGTAACAATTGCTACTTAAAATAATAGAATAAAATCTACCCCATAATATTGTGATGGGTTAGAGGAGCAGCTGGGGGGAGTTTCCCAGCATGCATTGGGACAAACTAGTTGGGACAGTTTTTATGTGTTTTACAGTGTTTTGAGGTGATAAGAAGTGTTGTTCTTTTTATATATGGCACAGTTATGGTGTGTTTGACTGTTTTTATTAGGGTTTGTTGTTGTTGTTGAATGAATATTTCTGTTGAGTTGCATATTCTTGCACCATGAGCTAAGTTACTCCTTTGTTTCATTATTATCTGTAATGGTGATTCTTACAGGCATGGGTAAAAAAAAAAAAAAAAAAAAAAAACAGAAGGAAGAGGAAGTAGAGTTCTCACCTTCCATTTTTCACATTCTTCCTAGGATTTAGGTTATGTGATGAATGTAAAAGAGTAATTTATTGGTGTGTAAAAGAGAAACTACTTCAGAAGTATCAATGTCATCACGCTAGTATTGACCTGATATCAATATACACCTTAGTATCAATACATTTGATAATTAGATTGATACACCCAGCCCGAAAATAAGTACATGAACAATTTCCTATTAACAATTCAGAGTTAATATTACTAGTGATGGGACTTTTGGCTCTTTGAAGGGAGTCGTTCAATCAGGAGTCGTTCACTGAAAAGAGTTGTTCAAAAGACTGGCTCTGTTATGTTTTTTTGCATTCTTTTGAAACACCAATGTTTTAATGACTAAATAGGCTACATGTGATGATTGACATTACATTTTAAAGGTGTTTAATTGGCAGTATCTTACCGTAAAAAAGAATAGTTAGTTCAAATGTGTGGGTTAAATCCATGACATGAGAGGTGACATTAGACAAATGATGGAATTGGACCAAAAACATCACGGTACATTATGTGGACTAGTCTGTAGCCTAAAAATGAAGAAGAAAAGAAAACATTTTCTTATGAAATAACATTTTATTCCTCTCAAAACAAGAACAATAAATGTGCGTAAACATACAGAAAAAACTGCACAAAACGCAACAGTGATTAACCACTGCAGTTACTGAAATACCTGAACTGTAGTGACATTCTCAAGTGTCATGTCCATCTTTTCTTTCTGAAAAGTGCATCCAAATACTCCTCCTTTTTCTTTGGCTCATTACTCACAGGTGCTCACTCTATCACTCTCACACTTTTCAATGCTCACCTCACGCTTCAAACTGTTGCTTTTTTGCTAACTTCTTGCCATGAGACAAGCGCAGTGCACTCTTTTTTTTCTGCTGGAACATCCTCTTCCTGCCCAACGCCTCCCCAGTGATGCTAAATTAACAGGCACTCGAACACTCCCTCCTTAAAAAAAAAAAAAATGAACAGCTCTTTACAAAGACTCAGTTCCCATCATTCATTTCAAAGAGTCATTCAAAAGATTCGATTCATTCGTGAATGTCACATCACTAAATATTACTCACTTTTTATGAGTAATTTGTTGTGTAATCTATTGGGATATGAAGGTGGATTTTACCTCATTTCCTTTAGTGTGCTATAGCTGTTAAATTTAATCACATTTTACTCCAAATATGGGGTAAAATCTACTCAACCAAAATGAGTGCAAATTGTTACCTCACTTTTATTGAGTAGATTCCAAAGGTTTGTTTTTACAGTGTAGCTATAAGATCATTCTACGATTGGGAAAAAATTCTAATTTTCAGGTGAGGATCCACTAATGAAAACATCCTGAATATTATGTTCCTTTTCCACTAACAGATCCCTCTAAATCCCACACACTGCACTTTTAAAGGAGCCCAGTCTCCAGATGAATCAATGAATTCATCCCACATCTGTCTTTCGGGGGGGGGCGGGGGGGCAGCTGTTCCCAAGGTAATCTGACAGGAGTGTTCAGGGGTTTCCATTGTGTTACTGCAACTAATCA